>NW_013550260.1:0-4322 GCF_000499425.1 Eimeria acervulina | reverse complement strand
GCAGCAGGAGGTGCTGCTGCTGCTGCAGCAGCAGCAGCAGCTTGTCCAGCGCCTGCAGCCCAGACGCCTTCAGAGGATGGGCGTTTTGCATTTATATGAGCAGCAGCAGCAGCAGCAACAACAGCAGCAGCAACAGCAGCAGCACGAACAGGCTTTGGATGTAGCCAGCCTGCAAAAAAGAATTATGCAGGTCCGCTGTATGCTGCTGCTGCTGCTGCTGCTGCTGCTGCTGCTGTTGCTACTCATTCTTGGTTCGGTTGTTGCTGCTGCAGGCGCCAGAGCCGCTGCTACTGCATTGCCGTTGCATGTGCTGCTGGTTTGCTGCTGCGTTTGCTGCTGTTCCTGCTGCAGCGATTGAAGCCCTGTGAAGATCTCAGCACCAATAGTGCGGCAGCAGCAGCAGCAGCAGCAGCAGCAGGCAGTGTAGATCGGTCGTACCGCGAGATGGAGTGTCTCCTGGGGAGTAATTCTCAAGAACAACGTGTTGTAAGCAGCAGCAGCAGCAGCAACAGCAGCAGCAGCAGCAACAGCAGCTGGGACCCGCTGCCTGTGGTGCTGGAGGTTAATTCTTCTTTGCGGCTGCTGCATCTGTCTCCTCAAGCTCTGCAGCACGGTGTTGCTGCCTTTCTTAGAGGGGCCTCAGCGGTGCTGCTGCTGCAGCTGCTGCTGCGCCGAGCGTTTGCTGCTGGGTACTCCATAGAGCAGCTGCAGCAACAGCAGCAGCTGAAGCAGCAGCAACAGCAGCAACAGCAGCAGCAGCAGCAGCGTCTGCAGTCGCGCTTGCTGTGGGGAGCAGCATCAACAGGTATTGCGACGCATGCAGCAGCAACTGCAGCAGCAGCGGCTGCTGCTGCTGCCGAGCAGCAGCAGCAGGACTTGCTGCCTCGATCTCTTATAGAGCTGCTGCTGCTGCGGCCGTTGCAGCAGCAACAGCAGCAGCAGCGCCCGACGACGGTTAATGCGAGGACTTGGGTGCAGCAGCAGCAGCAGCAGCAGCAGCAGGGAGGGGGCCCTTGGAGCTGCTGTCTTGAGGCTTTTCTATACGCTGTGCGGTTGATGCTGCAGCAGTGGGAGGCGCAGCTGCTGCTGCTGCGGCTGCAGCAGCTGCAGCAGCTGCAGCAGGAATGGCATGTGCCCTATGCATGCGGGTTTCATCCGTCTGCAGCAACAGCAGCAGCAGCAGCAGCAGGCCCTCTCCCCCCTTTACCTTCAACAACAGCAGCAGCAGCAGCAGCAGCAGCAGCAGAAAGCGGTGCAGCAGCATCAGCAGCGTTTCCTGCTGCTGCAGTGCGACCCCTGACGTTGCTGTCGCTGCAGCAGCAGCTGCGCAGCAGTCTCCGCTGCTGGGAGGAGACAGCGCGTATCTTGGAGATGGCTTTGCATGCGGCAGCAAGCAGCAGCAGCAACAGCAGCAGCAGCAGCAGCAGCAACAGGGCAACCCCAAGTGCTTCAGCGGTTTCAGGAGCCCTGCTGCAGCTGCTGCTGCAGCGGCTGCAGCAAGCAGAGCTACGGGGGGATTTGTTGCAGCAGCGGTTGCTGCGGTTTCTGCTGTCTTTTGCTGCAGCTCCGCTGCTGCAGCAGATTGATCAGCTGCTGTGCTGCTGCTGCACCGCCAGCATGCAGCAGCAGGTTTGCTGCGACCCGCCTCCTGCTGCTGCAGCTGCTGCTGCTGCAGCAGGGCTAGCTCCCATCGGGAATCTCCGAGGCAGCAGCAGCAGCAGCAGCTGTTGGTGGGGCGTGCTGCAGCAGTGCCTCAATGATGCTGCTGCTTCGGGGTGGTATGCAGCAGCAGCAGCAGCAATGAGGGGAGGCTCTGCTGCTCGGGGCTGCGCAGCCTTGGGGGGTCAGAGTAAGCGGCAGCAGCAGCAAGAGCTGCAGCAGCTGCTGCAGCACTGTCCTTGCACCACAGCAGCAGCAGCAGCAGCAGCAGAGGTAGCTACAGCAGCAGCAGGCACAGCTGGCTTTTCGATTGATATAACAGCGGAGCTCCTAGACCTCGCGAGGGCCGAGCAGCAACAGCAGCAGCAAGCAGCAGCAGCAGAGAGCAACCCTTGCTGCTGCGGCAGCGACTGCAGCAGCAACTGCAGCAGCAACTGCAGCAGCTCGAATGAGGCCGTGCTGACGTCGGACTTCCTGCAGCAGCTGTCAAGACACTTCAGCAAATGGCGCTCTGTGCCCTGCAGCAAACTGCAGCAGCAGCAGCAGCAGCAGCAGCAGAGGCAGCAGCAGCAGCAGCAGCAGCAATATAGTAAAAAGGCACGGGGAAGAGGCATTGCGCTGCCTGCGTTGCTTGCCTCTTCAACCGCCAGCAGCACAACGTCTTTTAACAGCAGCAGCAGCAGCAGCAGCAGCAGCGAGTCGGAGGGTGAGGACGCGTACAAGCTTGTGCTGGCAGCAACAACAGACTCCCGCCTGCAGCAGCTGCAGCAACAGCAGCAGCAGCAGCAGCAGCAGCAAGAACCGCAGGAGGACGAGCAAGAGCAGCAGCAGCAGCAGCAGCAGCAGCAGCAGGAGCTAGTGCTTCCGTCAACTTTGCTGCTGCAGCAGCTGCTTGTACAGCCATTGAAGGAGCTACGAATTTGCTCGCAGCAGCTGCTGCTGCTGGAGACGCTGCAGAGGGGTTTTGCCTTAGAACAAATTGCTGCTCTTAGGGCCCTCTTCTCCCTGCAGGTGCTGCTGCTGCTGCTGCTGCTGCTGCTGCCGCTCTTGTTGCAGCCACTGCTGTTGCTGCTGTTGTTGTTGCTTTTGCCGTTGCTGCTGCTGGCGCGTTTGCTGCTGCAGCGGCCGTATCCTGCGTAGGGGATGCTGCTGCTGTTTCTGCCGCCGTTGCTGCTGCTGTTGCTGCTGCATAGGTATGGTGTGGGGCTTGCGTTTGCATGCATGCAGGATGAGGCTTTGCTGCTGCCGGTGCTGCGGCTGCTGTTTGAACGAGTGCATGCGCCTTTGGCACATGTAGACCCGCTGCTGCTGAACAGTTTGCTGCAGGAGGCCTTCTGCAGCAGCAGCAGCAGCAGCAGCAAGGGGCAGCAGCAGCAGCAGCAGCAGCAGCAAGGTTTCCATCCGTTGGGAATGCTGCAGCTGCCCAGCGCGAAGGCCTTGACAGCAGAAGCACCAGTAGCAACAACCACTGCAGCAACAGCAGCAACAACAGCAACCGCAGGGGGAGCAGCAGCAGCAGCAACAGCAACAGCAGCAGCAGCGAGATTCAACACGGAGAGCATAGCCTGGCAGCTGCATGCACGCATGCGGGCTGCGTTGAGCGCAGTAGCTGGGCTGGTAAGCACGGACAGCAGCAGCAGCAGCAGCAGTGGCAGCAGCAGCAGCAACTGCAGCAGCAGCAGCAGCAGCAGCTTGGCGAGACGAGTTGAAGCTGGGCGTGCTGCGGTGTACGAGGACCTCTTCTCTGTTCAGAGGCAGCAGAAAGCGCTGCAGGGTTTAACTGTCTCCTTAGAGGAGACACCTTATATTCTTAGGGCTGAGCAGCAAAAGTCTCTTGCCTTCGCATGCATGCAGGTATTTGCTGCTGCTGCTGCTGCTCCTCCTCCTCCTCCTGTTGCTGCTTCTTCTGCTGCTGTTGACGTGCAGACGTTCTGCTGCTGTTTGTGGGGGCTTTGCTGCTGTGTCTTTCGTGCATGTGGTTTGCTGCTACTGTTGTTGTTGTTGCTGCTGCTGCTGCTGCAGGTGAAGCAGAAGGGACCTCAGGGTAACAGCCCCACAGTATTATCTGCTGCTGCTCTCGCTGCTGCTGCTGCTATCTTAGCATTCAATATTGAAACACGCAGATCGGTATTAACAGCGGAGCATCTGCTGCAGGTGTCTCCTGGGTTTGCTGCTGCCTTCCAGCAGCAGCGGCGCCACCGCAGCAGCAGCAGCAGCAGCAGCAGCAGCAGCAGCAGTGTGGTATTCCGCTTCTATGGGGTGGTGTTAGCAGCAAGACAGGAGCTGCTGCATCTGCTGCATGCACTCAATCAACATGTGGGGCTGTGTATATTTGCTGCTGAGGTGCCGCTGCTGCTGCTGCTGCTGCGGTGTACGAACACAGAGCAGCTTGCAGTGTATCATTTCCAGCATTTGCTGCTGCTGCTGGCAGTCTTGTTGGTGCCGCTGTCTCCTGCTGCAGCAGCAGCAGCGGAGGCAGATGCAGCAGCAGCAGCATCAGCGGCCGCTGCAGCAGCTGCTCCTGGCGGCGGTAGCGCAGCAGCAGCAGCAACAGCAGCAGCAGCAGCAGCAGCAGCAGCAGGAGTCATCCCCTCTTCACCGCTCAGCTTTGCTACCAATGTAGCAGCAGCACCGCACATCCTTACTCTGCTGCGAGCGCCTCT
>NW_013550261.1:56857-60910 GCF_000499425.1 Eimeria acervulina | reverse complement strand
TATATATATATATAAATAGATATATATATATATATATATATATACATATATATATATATAAATAGATATATGTATATATATTCATATATATATTGTATATACATTATATATATTGTATATATATAATATATATTGTATATATATATGTAAATATATATAATATGTATACATATATATACATACATATAAATATATATAAATATATGACAGCCGCCAATGGCCAGTGTTTCTGGCTGTGAGTATTTTTAAGGGTGGTTTTTGTTTTAATATTAAATTTAAACAAATTATTTTTAGCTGTTTTCTGAGAAATTACAATATACTGAAGAAGAGGGGTGGGCAGCCGAAACCCATAGAGAGAGACTCGAGACATGCATATATATATACATATAATATATATTTGTTTTTGTATATAATGTAGGTTTAAATATATAAATATAAATAAATAAATATATATATAGAAATAAATATATATATAAGTATACATACACATTTTTTATATTCAATATATATATAAATATCTGAGTATATACACCCGGAGGAGGGATCTCCCTGTAGAGTAATGATTGCATGCGTTATGTGGGTTATAATAACATTTTTGACAAATGTTTGTGGATAATAAAAAATAAATTTATTAATATAATAAATATTAAAGAAATTACTTTGAATCTGCTGCTGTGCTGTGCTCGCTAGCTGGAGATGCCTCCGCCTTTGAGGGCCTTTGATAGCAGTTGGTAGTCTAAGGGCACTCTCTTCTTTGTTGCACGAATTGCAAATATATTTTATAATATCTTTATATCTTTTTTTTTGCTTTTTCTGCTGCTGCATGCGCTTAGAGTTATGCTGGGTAGTAGAAGACTGTATGAGATGAGTTGTCTTGCTGCTGCTACCCGCAGCAGCAGCAGCAGCAGCAGCAGCAAAAATGTTATTCAGGTTATTGTCTATTAAATTATATTGGCTTCTCTGTTTTAACCTCCTTATTCTCATTCTTACAGATGCTGCAGAAGTACCCGGATCCTCTCTCACTGCTGCTGCAGACAGCAGCAGCAGCAGCAGCAACAACAACAACAGCAGCAGCAGCAACAGCAGCAACACTCTTGAAGGCACGACCAGCGGGATCACAACCAACGACAACAACAACAACAACAACAACAGCAGCAGCAGCAGTAGCGACATCATAAGCAACAGCAGCAACAGCAGCAGCAGCAGCACAAGAGTCTTGACAGAAGAAGAGCGTATAGCAAAGATAATAGAAGAAGACACTCCTGTATTGAATTGGGTGGTGAAGGATGGCTGGACATTGCCCGAAAATAATATTTATCGCAATTATCTTTGTCGTTTCGGAGCCCTTGATATGCCTTGCTGGGACTCATTAGGATTGACCCCTAGAGAAGAATATAAAAACTATCCTATACCTATATACTGTCCTCCCGGTAGTTGCTGCGGCGATGTTCTAGGAGACCTTCGCTGTAGATCTTCTTGTACAACAGGCGGCTGGAGTGTTATGAACTCTTCACATTGTGCATGCAAGCATCAAGAGCATAAGTGCCCTTCTAATACAGTTTGTGTAGAGGCCGATACAAGCAGCTACGGCGGAGTGTACTGCCGCTGCAGAGATGGGTATGTAGGTGACGGTGTAATATGTTATAAAGATCCTTGTTCAAATACAGAAACAAATAAATGCTCTCCAGGTACATGCAAAGGTAGGCCTGATGGTACAGCTTATTGTATATGCCCTAAAGGATATACGTGGGATGACACAGACCCCTTAAGCCCTGCATGCGTTTTAAAAAGTCTGTGTGATGATCAGCCTTGTGGATCTGCTGATGCTGTATTACAATGCCGTACAGACAGTCCATCAGAGTATTCTTGTATATGCCGCCCTGGCTATACACTCGAAACTGTCAAGGGCAAGAAAACATGCGTTTCTTCTTCATCTATTACTGTTTGTAAAGACGAACCCTGCGGATCAGAGGGTCTTCTCAGCTGTACAGACACCCCAACTGGAGCCGAATGCCAGTGCAAACAGTTCTTTCGATTAGTATCTAAACAAAGACGACAAATGTGTATATACTCCCCATGTGAAGATGCAGCTTGCGGGGACTCTGCTGCTGTTAAAAGCTGTTCAGCAGGAATATCAACATATTCTTGTGTATGCAATTCTAACTATAAACTGGACACTGTAGACGGCCTGCCGAAGTGTATTGCTATAACTCAAGATTTAACTCTCTTTATCATTGCAGCTGCCCTTATCGGCGTTCTTCTCATCGTATCTGTTATCAGCTGTATCATATTAAGAAGAAGAATGCTTAGAAGAAATGCACTAGCTGCTTACGCAGAAGACTGCCTCGAAGCCTCTATGGGGGCCCATCAAGACGGCCTCACAGTCAGCGCCAGCGCCTGGATGTAGCGGCTGCAGCTGCTGCTGCATCGGATGCTGCTGCAGCTGATGCTGCTGCATCGGACGCTGCTGCATCTGGTGCTGCTGCATCTGATGCTGCTGCTGCATCTGTTGCAGCATCAGCTGCAGCAGCATCTGATGCTGCTGCATCTGTTGCTGCTGCTGCATCTGCAGCATGGTGCTGCATCTGCTGTAGCAGATAAAGGGTTTGTAAGGAAATACGAAGTGTACATACACCTGAACAATGTTAAGGAGGACCCATATGAAAAAGACTCAAACATACAAAGGTTTTTAATCTTTATTAATTAAAATATGTATTATTTGTACGCCTTTAATTAATTATTTATATTAAAAACATCTGCTTGAGATAATATTATTTGATTTAAAGGACAGAACAACACACAGACAGACTCTCCCCTCACCCACCCTCTTCTCTAAACCCTAAACCCTAAACCCTAAACCCTAAACCCTTTTTATTTCTTTAAATTTTATACAGCGTTGGCGGTCTTCCCTATATTTCAAAACAAGAAGAGTTAAAGACATGCAAGGGATACGCTGCTTTACATATATATAGCATATATGCAACATATATATTATATATATTATATATATTATATATATTATATATATTTATATATATAAAGATATAGCAGCTTAACGAAATAGAGAAGTTCAGAAAAGAGGAGAAAGCGAAGATCGTAAACAGCAAAAAAATAAAATAAATATACAAACATGTTATATGTATAATATATATAATAAATATGTATATATATATATATATATATAATAGATACATTTATATATATAATAGATATATACATATATATATATATATATATATATGATATAGGTAGATAGAGCATAAAGCTGTAGAATCTTAATATCTCTTTTACTTCATTTATGTTGAAAACCCTCTAATTAATTAATAAATTATAATTATGTCTGTCTAAATGGGTTTACAAGTATATAATGAAGAATGAAGACTTAAACAAGTTAATAGATTAAAAGTTAACGCATTAAAGAGAGCTGCTGTAATTAGAAGAGAGATTTACTAGAAAAACATTAATTAAAGCAAAAGGGTGCTACAGTATCATCATTAGTTACTATTATTATTTTTAATATTATAATACTTCATTGTTCTAAATAATATTTTTTATTTATATTTACTTATATTTATTTACTTGCTTGCAGAGTTCGCCGTCTTGCAGCAGCAGCAGCAGCACCAGATATATATATATATATATAATGTATATATTTTAAGTGTATGCATATATATATAATATATATATATAATATATATATTTTCTGTTTAATAATGTCCAACAGTAAAGGCGTTTAGTGCTAATAAAAGCAGCTAGTTGCTGCTTAATAATAAATAAATTATATTAATAATAATTAATAATATGTTATATACATTAATAAATTATATATAATAATAATATAATACAGCCAAACTGTATATACTCAATTAGAGACGGCTGAAGATAATAATGCATGCAGCAAATTATTGTATATATTTTTAATGTTTTACTTCTTTACTTTTGTTGTTGTTAACTAACATGAAGAACATATATATATATATATATAGTCTTTAGTAGAATATATATATATATATATATGTAATATATATATATATATATATTCTGCTGAAGAAC
>NW_013550261.1:0-56757 GCF_000499425.1 Eimeria acervulina | reverse complement strand
ATATATATATATATATATTCTGCTGAAGAAGCGGCCTGGGGTGTGGATGTATATTAAAATAAATATATATAAACATTTATAATAAAAATACATATAAATATTTATTATTTATTTATTAATATCTTTAAAACTTTTCTTTTTCTCCGCAACTCCTTGCATTAACTCTAAGTAATTACGGCATGCCTCTCTTAGACAAATAATCAGAAAAAATATTCTTAAAAATATATAAATATATATATTTATATATATAAAATATATAAAATATATAAAAGATATAAAATATAAGAGAATAACTATAAAGTGCAGCACCAACAACAAATGAAAAGCCATACAAAACGTACACTCTACGCAACTCAGGAACAGCAGCAGCTGCTGCTGCTGTTGCTGCTTGCTGCAGCTGGTGTTCATGCTGCAGCTGCAGCAGCAGCTGCTGGAGCAGCAGCTGCTGCAGCTAGAGACAGCCTTTACTGCTGCCCTTGCAGCTGTTATATGGCGTCTATGGTTATAATTCAATAAATTAAAATATTAATATTATGCTAGAAAACTTTTACTGTCCCTCTACTTAAAGGAGCTGCATCAAGGCTGGGGCTTCCCTCAGACCAGCAGCAGCAGCAGCAGCAGCTGCTGCTGCTGCTGCTGCTTCTGCTGCTGCGTTGGTGTTGCTGTTTGCTGGGCTCCCGCACTTGTGTCTGTATTGTTTTACGTCTTTGTTTGTTTGTTTTTACGCTTTAGGGCCCTTAAGTTTTCTTGAAGCCCTTCTGCTGAAGCTGCACAAACACTTGGGTGCTGCTGCTGCTGCTGCTGCTGCTGCTGTTGCTGCAGCAGGCTCTCGCCCTTTGGGTTTGCTGCGGGCTGTGGGGCCCCGAGTCTTTGTCTCTGTATATTTTCTTTGTTTTATCTAGAGTTTCTGAGTATATTGTATTACTTCGTAGGAGCTGCATAGTGCTACAAAAGCACTTAATTGTTTCTGAGGGAGAAGGGGAGGGCCCCTCTCTGGGGCCCCTCGTTTTCTATTGTTGTTAGGCGCCAACATGAATAGAAGATATAATAGAGGGGGGCCCCCAGAGGCCTCAGGGGGCCCCTGGGAGGAGGAGAGGCCCCGCCTACGTGATGGGCAGCCACTACGAGATGTCGCCAGACGTACAGTTTTAGTTATGGGCCCAGGAGGACGAAGAGGGGGCCCTATGACTTCACCTGTAACTCTTGAGCCCTCATCAGGGTATTCAGAGAGGCCCCATGGGGGTTCACCCTTATTGACGGCAAGGCAGGGGCCCCCCCCCTCTGAATCGGCTGCATCGGGGGGCCCCCATGGGGTTGTTACCCAGGGGGCCCCTCAAGGGGGCCCCCAGGGGGCCCCTGGGGGTACAAGGAAGCTATCTTATGTGGCACTTAGCGACATCATAAGACAGCAAAATCTTAAAGGCAAAGTGAGTTCGATGGGGAGAAGTAGAGGGGTGCTTCAGGCTAGACTGAGGGGCCCCAGGACAAGCGGGGGCCCCCCAGGTGTACCGTGATGCCGCTCTAGATATATATTTATATATATATTATATTATTATTTACAGACGCCCTGGGGCCCCCGTATATTGGCATCAATGGGGGCCCCCCATTTGAAGTTATTTTAAAACATTCTTTTGGGTATGAAGAGGGCTTCCTTACAAAGTCTAGGGGGGCCCCTGGGGGGCTCTGAAAGGGGCCTCCTTAGTCCGTATTTAATGTATATATTTAATTAAATAATTGTGCTTTGAGGTGTAGCAGCAGCTGCAGCAGCTGCAGCTGCTGCAGCTGCTGCTTTTTCTGTCTTGTGCGCAGCTTCTTGCTGCACTGTATGCTGAGGCTCCGGGTCTTCCAGCAGCTGCTGCTTTTAGTAGTCATGCTGCGGCTGCTGGAGCTTGCTGTTGCTTTGTGATAGTTCTATGATGGGCGGTTGCAGCTTCTGCTGCTGCTGCTGCTGCTGCTGCTGCTGCGCGTGCTGTACAGGCAGAAGTGCTGCTTCTGCTGTTGTTTATGGTGTGAATGAGCGGCAGCTGCTGCTGCGCCTGCTGCTGCTGCATGGCTTTTGTATGTTTGAACAGCAGCAGCTGCTGCTGCTGCCGTACCAACGTGTTTGCTAGCAGCAGCAGCTGCTGCTGAGCCGCTGCAGCAGCTGCTATAGCGGCTGTTGCTGATGCAATATCTTGTTTTTCTGCTTTGTTTGGTTGCTGTTGCACGTACATCTGGCGCTAAGCCACCTGCAGCAGCAGCAGCAGCTAATGTTTTTTTAATTTGTTTTTTGTTCTGCCCGTTGAAGCCCTCAGCAGGTTACGCTTTGCTGCTGCTGCTGCTGTTGCTGCTGTGTGTTTGTTTGTGTGGCCGTAGCTGCATGGGCAGCACCAGCTGCAGCAGCAAGAACTTTCTCCCTCGCCACCGAGACCGCAGCAGCAGCAGCAGCAGCGGCAAGACGCTTTGCCGCCTTCGCAGCAGCAGCAGCAGCAGCAACGACAGCAGGATCCGCAGCAGCAGGGTTCCGCTCGCAATGCTTTATTCGGATCTGAGAGGGCCCCCCCACACGGAAGGGTACAGTCGGGGTCCCTGGGGGGCCCCCTTCCCCTGGGTGAGCATCGCCGCGTTAGGGATATGACTGGGGGGGGGGCCCCAGCTACAGAGGGTGGGGGGGGCCGCCCACGGGGCCCCCGTAGCGGTGTGGAGGGGCCCCCCCAGGACAACCCTCGTATACCCCATTTGCGTGAGAGGCCCTCTTGCTCTCCAGGGCCCTTTAGGGGCCCCTCTTTAGATAGAAACAGCGATAGAGATCTCCGGAGGCAGAGAGGGGGAGCCCGTACAGCAGAGCTCAGGGCCCCCAGAGGCAGCCCCCGAGGCCCCGAAGAACCATACAATGCAGATGACTCTCCCCACATGGGGGCCCCCAGGGGTTGTTACCCAGAGTGGCGAGAAGGAGAGAGGGGGGCCCCCCGTGCAAGGGGTAGGGGTAGGCTTTCTCCTGAGCCCGAGGTGGGGGGCCCCGAGGGGCCCCCCTCCTCCTCTGGCTGGGATAGGTGGGCGTCGAGGAAGAGAGCGGCTTCTCCTGCTGAAGATATTAAGAAGGGAGTGCATGCAAGACAGCCCTACAGCAATAGATCTCCCCCAGCTCGCCATCGTAGAGGGGAGCCTTGGGGGCCCCGTACTTCAGAGGAGAGGGGCCCCTCAGGTTTTTCTTCTCGAGGTCGAGGAGCTAGAGAGGGGGGCCCCCGTCATTCTGGAGGTGGAGGTCATGGGGCCCATGGGGGGGCCCTAGAGGGCCGTACTACTCGGTACAGACACCGCAGCAGCAGCCAGGAGTCAGAGGGGGAGTGGGGGCCCTCTAAGGGTAGGAACCCTTTACCTAAGGACGCCCCTTACAGCCCCCGCAGACAAGCACGCAGCGATTGGGAGCCCAGAGGAGGTGAGAAGATTTCTTATGAACGAAGGCGGCGGGGCAGCCGCTGCAGCGAGCTGTCTGCATCTCCTGTATACGAGGAGCCCCGCAGCAGGGGGCCCCAAGGGGGCCGGGGGGCCCCCTTAGGGGGGGCCCCCAGAGATGCCTCAGGGGCCCCCAGAGGCCCTTCTGGAGCCTCTAGGGAAACCCACAGGCGAGCTCCAGCAGGGGAGTCTCTCAGCCCCCCAAGGGAAGACTGGAGGGCCCGGGGCCCCGAGCAGGGGAGGCATGCTACTCGCAGCCGCAGCAGAAGCCGCAGCAGCAGCAGGCCAGGGCGTATGCACCACAGGAGGCTGCGGGCGAACAGCCCGGGCAGCAGAAGCAGCAGCAGACGAAGCAGCAGCCGCAGACGCGAGGAGGGGAGGCCCCCCCAAACACGAGAACGAGATCTAGACAGAGAAGGGGCCCCCCGCTTCCGCAGCGGCAGCAGAAGCAGCAGCAGGCGCAGCAGGCGTAGCAGCAGCAGAGCTCGCAAAGCCAGACACAGTATCAGCCCCAACTACTGGGATCGTCAGAGGCGATCCCCTGCGTCGAGGCATTCGCCTTCTCAGGGGGGCCCCTGGAGAGGGTCTCCGGGGCCCCACAGGGGTAGCCTTTCCCCAGCAGAGGGGGAGGCCCCTCTAGAAGATGAGAGAGAGAGGTGGAAGCACCGCAGAGAACAGCTGCAACGGCGGCTGAGAGGCGCAGCAAACGGAACGCCTGCTGCTGCACCAGTTGCTGCCGCAGCAGCAGCCGGAGCAGCAGCAGCAACAGGGCCTGCAGCAACAGAAGCGCCTTCACCCGCGGTACCAATGGGGACCCCAGGGGTGGGGGGTCTTGATTGGCAGCAGCAGCAGCAGCAGCAACAGCAGCAGCAGCAGATGCAAATGCAAATGGGGTACGGGTGGGCCCCAGCCAGCTCCCCCTTCTCTCACCCTGTTCATCAGCACCCTCACTTGAGGGCCCCAGAGGGTTTCTACAGTGCTCAAGGGCCGACGGTAAGAGCGAAGAGGGGGCCCCCAGAGGGGCCCCACGGCAACCCGTACACCCCACAAGGGTCACCGCATGCGTACGCACCTCAAGGGGCCCCCAACTACTACCCTCAAGGGCCCCCAGCTGCAGGCTGGCAGCAGCAGCAGCCGCCGCCCCCGCAGCAGCAGTACAGCGCCAACACCTGGGGGCCCCCCCCGAGGGGTGAAGGGTTTCTCTCCGCCGGCTGGACCCAGACGGCTCCTTACGGGAGGCCCCGGGGCCCTCCAGATGAGTGTGCGCAGCACCAGCAGCACCCCCACCCCCACCCGCAGCAGCCTCCGCCGCAGCTGCAGCAGCAGCAGCAGCAGCGAGCAATTGAATCCCCAGGGAGTGCTGGAGTGCCTCCTCCACCTGGGGAGACACCCGGGGCGGGGGCCCCTCTTGGCTCAGGCAGTCAAGGGTCTCATCATTCTGCTGATATGTCTCCTGGGGCCCCTGTGGGGCCCCCGCCTCGCGCATGCAGAGACTTTCTTGTTGGTGGGCGGTGCCCCCGGGGCCCCTCTTGCTTGGATTTGCATATTCCTCCTCAAGCCTATCACAAGTTTAACCCGCACTCATTACTTTTGCTGGGGGCCTTCATGTCTGAGGCCCCCGAGCTGCGCCGTCGTTTTGCTGCTGATGTGGGTATTAAGCAGCAGCAGCAGCAGCAGCAGGAGCAGCAGCAGAGGATCTATGATCAACAGCAGCAACAAACGAGGGATATGCAGAGACACCCGATGCTTCCTGGTGGCCCCCCTCAGGCTGGGTTAAGGGGAGGCGTGGTGGGGGCCCCTCCCCCTAACCCGCCAATGGGGCCCCCTGGTGCCCATCACGTCTTTGGGGGCCCCCCTCCATTTGCAGCTGCTCATAGACCTGCAGGTGCTCCTATTGTTCGCACTTATCCGGGTGTACAGGGAGATGGGGGCCGGGACATGCAGCAATACCCTCCTCCTGTCTTTGGCGCCCCTATGCACGATGGAGCGGGGCCCCCATTCGGGCCCCCTCCTGCTTCTTGTATAGACAGTGGGTGTGGACCTGCGGGGCCCTTGAGGGGAAGACGGCATGTGGCTCCGGGGGGCCCCCATGCTGAGGGGGGGCCCCCCTTCATCTTGCGCACCCCGAGACCCATGCCGGGGCCCCCCATGCAGGGGCCCCCTGGAGAGGTTCCGGGGCCCCCTCCTCCTCCGAACCCAGTAGGAGGCCTCTGCGGTGTCTGGTATGGCCAGGGGCCCCAGGGGCCCCCACCTCCACCCTTCAGGCATCAAGGTATGGCGGCGCCTGGGGCCCCCGGGGGCGCGCTTGCTGCTGCTGCACTGAAGAAGAGGAAGGTTTCGGGGAATAAGGCAAAGGCAAAGAAGCAGAGGAAGCAGCAACAGATGCATCAGCAGCAGCTGCTGCAGCAGCAAGACCGAGCAGAGAATGAGGACTTCTCTGGGCTTGGTGAAGGAGAATCTGCTGCTGCGCCTGGGGAGCAGCAGCAACAGCAGCTGCAGCATCCGGAGTTGGGGAGCGCTGATCAGCAGGAGCTGCAACAGCAGCAGCAAGACGAGGAGCAGCATGAGGAGGATGAGCACAAGCATTCGCAGCAGCAGGACCAAGAGCAGCAGCAGGAGCAGCAGCAGGAAGAAGGTGAGGGTGCTGCTGCTTCTAGCGACTGGGAGAGGACAGCGGAGCAGCAGGCCGTCATGGCAGATTATTTGTCGTCAAAGACAGCCGAATTTCTGTCTTCCGAAGCATACCTCGAGGGCTGGACTAAGAGGGACTTGATTGAGGTATATATAGCTTGAACTCTGCTGGGGTGTATTTATAGAGTTGGGGTGTATGCACACCAAATATATATATATATATATATATATATGTTATGTGTTATATATAGAAGCATATATAATGTAGGGGGCATATAAGGGGTATGAGGCAGTGGGCTGCTTGATTATTCATAGCCTGTTAGGGTTTGTTTATTAAGGTGGTGGAGTCGATGAGTGTAGCTGTAGAGCATTTGTAATGCTTCCTGTAGTACGGCGACGCCCACTGCTGCTGCTTCTGCTGTTGCTGTTGCTGTTGCTGTTGCAGTACTTCTACGATCAGTACTTGCAGCAAGACATGACTGCTGCCGAAGCGCTCGCGTCCGCAACATGTAAGACGGGTGTATAGTTTGCCCCACAGGTTTTGCTGTTTTGTGTTGATGCAGCTGCTGCTGCTTACATTTAGCCTGTTTCTGCTGCTGCCGCTTCCCCCTGCTGCTGCTGAGCCTGCTGTTGCTCCTGCCTTTGCTGCTGCTGCTGCTGCTCGCAGCCTATGTTGAAAACCCCGAGGCATATGGCTTGGTAGAGGGAGGGGGATCTACAGAGGGCGCCCAAGCAGCGGCAGAAGACGCTCATTACGCTGCAGCAGAAGGAGCGGAAGATGCAGCGGAAGACGCAGCTCGTGAAGAAGCACGAGCAGCAGCAGCAGAAGAAGCAGGCGCTGCAGATGCTGCCGGAGCACCAGAAGCTGCTGCTGCTCCTGCAGCAGATGCTGCAGCTGATAGGGACGACGACGCCTAGTGAGTGAAGGCGATGGTTTAGCTCAGCAGCAGCAACAGCCGTATCAGACGCATGCTGCTGATGCTGCAGCTGCAGCAGCAGCAGCAGCAGCAGCAGCAGCTACTGCACCAGCTGTTGGTTGGTGTTGGGAAGTGAGGGACTACAGTCTAGGCCCCTCTTTCTAGTGAAGCCAAAGGGCTTGACTGAATTTTAATTGCCCCCCCTTCTAAGGAGGAACAGAGGGAGGGAGGGTATTACATTTTGTTTCAGCATTGTTTCATGCCCACCAAACTGCCGTCTTATGTACGCGCAAGCAGCAGCTGCAGCAGCAGCTGCAGCAGCTGCAGCAGGACAGCAGCAGGGAAGGGCTCTTTCTCTTGTTCATTGGGGGGGCACACAGCCCCCCATTTTGTTTCTTGCATCCCTTATGGGGAGAAGAAACGCCTACAAACTGCCTTAGGCTTAGGTTGAGTCTCTTCACCTTTTTGAGCATAGTTGCTGCAGTCAGCCACTGCGAGTTTTATGTCTTAGCCAAAGAATAAGACATTTGCTGCAGCAGCTGTAGCAGAATAATTTAATGCAAAGAGCCGCTAGTACTTGACGAACTTGAATATATGCATATAAACAGATTATAAAAATACGGGGAGCTATGCATATTGTACATATTGTACGGGCACTATGCATAAAAACATATATAATATATATACACATACATACATATATATATATATATATATATATAGAGAGAGAGAGAGAGAGAGAGCAGCATTGCCAAATCAGACTGAGAAGTGCTCAATTGGCACTGCAGGCTCTGCCGCTGCTCCTTAAATGCGGCTGTTTTGATATATACGGTGAAGTGTTTTGTGTAGGCAAAGGAACGGCGAGGAAACAGAAGAAAGTGTGATTATACAAAAAACTGAATGTCTGCGCGTATGCGTCTCTGTGACATTCACATGATTGTCATTGTATCTATCATTGTGTGTGTCTTCGCCCCATTATCTTTATCTTTTCCTGTCTGTCTTCTCTCCACATGCCTGCGCCGGGTTTAGTCTGTTTCTTTCTGTGGCGTAGCCCCTCTATGCCTTCTATGCTTCTCGAAGCGCATACCAGCAAGTGAAACGCAGTCTGGTGGTGTCCTTGTTCAATTCAGAATGGCCGAACCTCGGGTGTTGTTGCTGCTCTCTCTTCTAGCTGTACACTGCTGCCAGAGCATGCAACTGGAGTGCGTGCAAGCCCTCTCAGAAGCTGCAGCAGCACCCCACACCATAATCTACTCAGTCAGTGCCCACTGCACTGTCGGCCGTTCTGCGTTGTTTCCTTTGTTTTACACTCGTGCTGTCGGAGGCGGTCGCTGCATCAAAACGCCAGCAACAGACATTTTAGACGCCATACAATGAATTCCTTGCACTGGGGACAGTGCTGCAAAACCAATGAAAAAGGGTGTATAAAACAACAATATCTGCAGTGTACACGTACACCCTCCCTGGTTGTGCTTGCACAACTACCCCCATCTACGTTATTTACTTTTCCTAGAGCGTCACCGCTTCCCTCACCTCGGACAGAGAAGTCAATGCGGCCTTTGCCTGTGAAGGAGAACACGCTGAATGTTCTCGCAGAAGAAGAGCCACCTAAGAAGTAACAGGCAAAAGGGAGCAGCGCTAGAGAGAAGAGTGAAGAGCAGCAACTCCTACAACGAGGAGTACACCTACGTAGGGAAACAGACAGAAGACGGTAGCAGCTAGCAAAAAGAGCAGGCCAGCAGGAATCATATATAAGGATAAACCAGGAGAAATACAGCAAAGAAACGGCAATGGCCTACAAAAGACTTGCAGCGATAAAAATGTAAAGTGTACAGAGGGGTGCTCCGTGTGCAGTTTTTAAATTGGAGAACAATCGAGATGTCTAAACTGTCCTATAGACTCAGAGCGTAAGTATAAATGCAAAAATAAGGCTGCTTCTACACCGCTTGCAGGTGTGTATGCACACAGCAACAACAATCACCCCCTCTCCCCCCTGCCTCTCACCAAGCTCGTGAGCTTCACCAATTGATCCGTTAACGGCCGCTTCGAGGTACCCTGCAAGTAGTTCCGAAGTCTAAGAGCCAGAAGCAAACACAAGGGCAGGACGCAAACAACCTTTAACCCTATGTAAACCCTAAACCCTAAGCCCTAAACCCTAAGCCACTGCTAGAGCACTGGCTTAGGGTTGACACCACCAGCGAATGCTGCGGAGGGTGTTCAGACTACTACTGCAATGGGCCTACATCGAAAATGTGAAAGTCTTCCCCCTCCTCCTGCACAACACGAAGACAGCATGCGCAGGGGCAAGAGTTCTGCTGCTATGTTGCTGCTATGTTGCCTCCCCCTGGCTAAGGAACGCCACTAAGGCCACTGAAGGTTATTAAAGAGCAAACAAGGCCTCCAAATCCTGATGAGTCCTTGTCTTCTGCGTGCTGATCATTGCCTACCCGTAGCTGCGCATCAACTTGCACCTGCACCCCTTCACCGTCTGCAGCAACGAAACCTGTGAAGCAAAGAAAGCACTGCAAGGCATCTGACAGACTGAGAAGGCGGCCTATTCATATTCATATTAAGAACAGCCATCGCAGACGCACACTTTTAAACCTCAATCGCTCCTTAGATGCACTCCGGCTCTGTGTTCTCTTCAAGAGATATTGCGTCCATCTAAACTTCGAGAAAAGCTTACGAGCGCTGAAGCCCTTACGGGCCCGCTGAGACTCCAAGGCAAAGCGCATCGCCTCGAACAGCATTGTTCGCGTCTGAGTGCCAGAGAGCAGCAGCAGTATCAAAGCAACCTCAGCAACTCTACCAGCAGGGCCTTGAGGAGATGGCCATCTCGTGGGAAGGCTGAAGCACCGCGTTTATTTGCTGCAGTGTTTTATCTGAATGGCTACGGTGCCGCATGCGAGTAACAACAAAGTAAAAGCAATACTCAAGGAGAAATGCATATGGAAGAGGGTTGCCTACTGGTGCGTGATGTATAGTAGGGAAGAGATGTCCACCGCCCTTTAAGAGGTCATACGGCTCGTGTCCTTGATGCTCCCGAGCCTCAGACAAAAACTCGTTGTCGGTCTCAGGCGCTTTAGGGATTTCCGAAGAAGCCCTAGAGGCCTGAGGACCGGAGTGCGCATGCAATTGAGTAACAACGAGTAAAACGCGGAGACAACGGGCCAAGCAAAGCGAATAGTACACACACAACAGCCTCGACAGCAGACACCACACAAAAAGAATCATACATCACTCAGCGGATTGCATATCTTCCACAGGCAACAGAAGGCAGACAGTAAACAACGGACAACAGAAATAAAACAAGCTACTAAGAAGGTGCAGCCCGTATGCCTCGTGCGGGTTCCTCAGATACAGGCAGACAGACATGTCCCGATCGAATATCAGAATGGATGGAGTTGCTGAAGATGAGGATTCGAGGAACAAATTAGATTTGCTGATTTACAGAAAAGAGGCATGCGAGCAGGAAGGTCTCTGGTGGCCTGCTTACCCCACCCAAAGTCCTCCTCAAAACGGAGAAGATGGCAGCAGAAACAACCAGAAGGAGCAACGCCGACACTCTGCCTGTTTGTCTTCGATGCAGCATCCGCCTGTCTGCCCTGACTCTCCATCGTTGCGGCCGAGAATCATCGGGCGCCTCCTGGCCCTCCCCAGCGTTTGGGAGAATAAGGTTAACCGTCTTCTCCATGGAATTATGAAGGGAATAAAGAAGTTTTAAACGGGTTTTAAGAACGCCTTCACCATCGGTGAAGCAAAACAAAAGGGCAACGCCCCGGACCAGTGGTCGTGCAAAGCAGAACCACGGAAAACTGACGGAGCGACGTCCACTGGGGGAAGTGCGACGATATGTGGAAAATGCAAGGAGTGTAACAAATATAAACAAATTAGGAATATCAATTCAAAGAGCTTGTAGTGCGGAGAAGAAAAGCTCCTCCCCGATCCTCACGCGTTAGTTGGGATACCCCCCTTGTTGCACTCTCGATCCAAGATGCACGTTGTAAGCGCAGAAGGGTCGAACTCGGCAAATATAGATTCTTTAATGAAATAAAAACATTGAATACATACAAATTTTGCAGGTGAAAATGAATTCCTGCTTCTCACTTCTGGCACAGACTATTCTTTTCTGTCGGCTCGGCACCTCGGGTTTCCCCCGAAGTTCCCTGTGCTCCTGATAGCGGCGATGAGCCAATTCCTACGAGACGTCACGGTATAGCATTCCAAAAAATTGCAAAATTAATAAACATGCGAGATGTTCGTAAGGGCTTCCAGTGTCCCGCCTCTGCTTTGCCTCCCGTTGCAGGGTAGCACTTCCCTCTGCGTTGCCATGCCGCCGTCCTAGCAACTAAAACGGTGGGTAGAGGCGGAATCAGTATTTGCCTACTTCAGAAGCATATTTTGAACTCAGCACCCCTTGAAAGGCCATGCGACTGAAAAGAGTCACGGGCCTTCTCGCCCATTGTTCGAAAACAACAGGAAGTGCCCTCTCCACGAACTACTCCGGCCAGCGGTAAGCAAAAGCAAAAGCGTTCTTCCACTAGTACATTTCCTAGTCAAAACAGCACTTCTAACTGAAAAGCAGCACAGGGCAGAGGTGCGAAACCATCAAGCGGAACTGGCCGGGCCGTACTAGCGTCCTACTTTGAATTGTGCCTGAAGTAATGTAAAATTTCAAATGAACTACAGCCAGGTCCCAAACAAACAACTGAAGAAAAAAACGGGCCTGGAGAGGGCTCCGCAAGAGAAAAACCATCGCTTTGGTCAGCGAGCCACGTGAAACTACTTGTACTTCATCTAGGGGGAGCAGCTCATGAGGCTGCGGCTTCTGCCTGCCACTGCCCTTAACTTGCTCAACATAGCGGGAGGCTGATACAGAGGACGGATTTTGGATGCCTCTCCATCCGCCGATCTGTCCATCAACCTGTTCATTACTCCCTGATATCTACAGGGGAATTCGCTGCGCAACTTTCGCCTTACTTGCTCCAAACGTTCTGGGGCGAACTATTAACTCAGTCTGTCGCCCTCCTGCCGCTGGCGGAACTCGGAGGTAAACAAACGACCCAGGGAAGTCTGATATGTGTGAGGCGGCTCGTGGAAGAAAAAGAGTGGTTTAAACATTTACCTGGCCCAGTATCTATACCAGAACAAAGTTTAAAAACAGAAGAACAAGCGGTTTTTTGCACTGCGCGGTTGGTCGCACGGAGAGGTGGCCTTCTTGAAGGTAAAAGGCTGGTCGGAGTGGTGCCATGCTCATTTCTTCCTATCCCTGCTCGTTAAAACTGCGGCAAACGGACGATGAAACACTGCAGCTCTCGCAAGCGGCATGAGGCGCGGTCGCAGGCAGACGAAAGCAACGCCGAATTGCTCAATACTTCCTCAAACAAAGTGCTCAACTTCTTCGTCCCCCTCTCCAGTCTTCTCCCCTGTAAAGAAAAGAAGAACGCAGAGAGCAGTGCACCAAACATAGATATTTGCAATCACCTTTCCCACACCGTGGCCTCGATCGAGAACTATAGAAATGTCGGTTGCAAAAAGAATCTGGTGCACGCTTCAGTGGTGGCCGGCAAGTTAACGCTCATGTGACCTGCTGAACCCAGTGTGCGCTGGGTCTCGATCTTTAAAAACATTTAACGCGAATCTGACACGAAAAATGCAGGGAAATGCGAAATTCAACCTCCTACAGATCAAGCTAAAAACGATAAAGTGAGACTTTGAAATCGAAACATCACACGTAGAGCACAAGAGAGTCAATTGAAAGAAGAATAGTGCAGGACAACGTGCACTCCTTGCAGGTGCATTCATGCTGAGGTATTGCAAAACATACCAACCACAGTGAGGATGATTGACGCTGCGGAATCATCTGGGAATCTCGCCTTGACGGTGACCACGTTCGCTGCATGGGATGGGGCTGCGGAGAAAATTCACCGCCCTCAACATGACAGGTTGCACCAATAAAACGCATTGCGTCATTTTACGGCTACTAAAGCGAATGAATCAGTGCAGATTTTGCAGAGAAAAAACATTGCACGCATACCAAATGCGGGAAGCACACGCTGATTGAAACAAAAAGGGGAAGGGGACAGCACTCTTCAAGCTATTGAGGGATGACAATTAATTTCCAGATTTATTGGTGTATACATTGCTAATTTCTTAGTTGTTCACGAAGTGCATGCGTTCTTAATCCAGACGTTACTTACAAGAAGGTCCTTGCAGACCTTCAACCACGGCGAGCACAGTGTCTTCTAGCCTTTGTCCCAATTCCCAACGAGACTGCATGCACCCGACAGCAAGGTAAAAAGACCCATGAAATGAACGTAATTAAGCAACAAGTGACGACAAATGCAGGGGATGCCAACCTCTCCACAGCTGTGCTGCTGTAAGCGTCCTTACCTGTGCAGTCGGCCATCCTCTAGGACCTCCCTGCGCAAAAACAAGCAATGCAAATGGTCCCTAGTAAAAAACCTTTTCTGTGTCCATGTACTCCCATTTCAGCGGTTTCAATAGCGCTGGAGCGACTGCATTGCTTTAACAGGAAAGGAGAGAGAACGCAACCAGCTCTGTACAGACGGCTTACCGACGCCTCGAGGAATACCTTTACAGAACTGGCTGGAAATGGGGCGTTGAAGATGGCCGCTGCTGCCCCTGCATCGAAATAGGACAGTGGCAAGAACGGGCAGCCAAAATTCACCTGGAGCTTCCTGTCCCAAAGGACAACACCCGGTGCATCACGTTTCCCGATGCAGAAGAAAATCCAAAAGCTGCTATTTTACCTCCTCCTACGTCGTGCCCAGAGGTTGAGATGTATTTTATAAGCTTCATGCAATCCCCCAAACTTGACGCCGCTCTGTCTCCCCCCTGTGGCAGCGGAACACATGCACGCGATTGTCCATGCACTCCATCCAACACTCGTTATTTTAACGAGCGAAAGTTAAACAGACTGCAGATGCAAGGCAGACACTCAAGATAACAACAGGAAACACGCACGTCCATAGCCGAAATGCGAGGGAAATCATATGGCAACCTAGGTGATGTCGAAGGTGGAGTATACGGCCCCGCAGGGCCTGCAGCTCCTTGATCCTCTGGAGGTGAAGGCTCTTCAGACGGCTCCGCAGGGGCTGCAGCTCCTTGATCCTCTGGAGGTGAAGGCTCTTCAGACGGCTCCGCAGGGCCTGCAGCTTCTTGATCCTCTGGAGGTGAAAGCTCTTCAGTCCCTTCTGATCCTGTATGAGAACTGATTGAAACGCAAAGGTCCAACAGGCTTGGCCAATTGTGCCCCTGCAGAAAATGTAACGCAAGGATAACAGACGAGTCGCCAACTCTTCTGTGAAACTAAGAAGATGCCGACGTCCTGCTCTGTAATGTGGCAGCAGCAGAAACAGTGGCCGCAGCACCAGCAGAAGCAACGGCTACGGCGGCAGCATGCTTCTAGTAGTATTTGGGGGTGTCCTGATCCGACCTCTTCTGCTAGCCTTCTCGAGCTGCCTCCGCCCTTGAGCCCGAGCCGTACAGAGCAACGAGACACGAGATAGACGATAGCAACGGCAACAACTACGGTAGCAAGCAGGATAATCGATCTTGGTACGCCCTTGCTGTGTGTCTTGCCTAGGTAGATACCCCGTGTCAGATCCACTAATCCGTCTCTCCCCCCATTCATTAAGGAGGGGGGCTCAACAGAGTGTTGAAAAAAGGAAGAAGCTGAATTTTCCACCATTTTTTCAGCACGGAGCTGGAGAGGAGTACACACCCCGGTCGCTCGGCAGCTAACGGAAACTGCAGGGACTCGCCGGGCCTACGAAAACCGGCCAAGGCGAAACAAAACGCAAACGAATTTAAAAATATTCCAATAAATGAGGCATTCAAAAATTTTCCTTGAAAGAAGGCGGAGAATTAGGATGCAGCCTATCTCGCGCTGGAAACCGAACCGCAGCACCCGCGCGGCTCGCGCCGATCTCAACTGTGCGCCTGCGGCTGGAGCTGTTTGCATAAAGCGTGTGTTTTACTCCTGTCGTACCGATCAGAAAGTTTTATTATTATTGTATTTATTGTGTCATGCGATCTTCTACTTCTGTGACGGATAACCCACAACGTCCGATAGGGGATACTGCCACTGCGCAAAAGTCACCGGTAGCGGAATCAACGCTCAACCGATCAACGCCTCGCAGCTCAATGCCAACGTTGTTTGAAGGAAGTTCAGTGATTCCGCTCCGTATCACCTCCTTCATGAAGAGCCCATAGAAGGGGTTTTTCTAGTGATTTAATCCTATTTTGCAGCTCACGGCGGGCCCCGGCCAAGATCGAGCGAGCGCTCTCGTCACACTTCCTCCGTTCTCCCCCACAGTTGCGCGGCCTAGGGCACACAACCGATTGATTCTCTGGGGCTTTGAGAAAAAAAGAGAAAGATCTTTAGTTGTTATTCCTACTTTTTAAAAAAATTAGTTCTTCTTCTACGCCGGCATGATACATTGCACGAGATCCTGATCACGATCCACTCCCGTCGGCTACGAATGCGATCCACGACCGTGCAGCGCGTCGCATTGAAGCGAGCGATTTTCTCTTGACTAGGCTTTGCCAAGAAATCAATGAGAGGGTCTAAACGTTTTCAAGCTGTCCAGATATGACGGGGACAGTGGGGATGCGCGGTAGTGAACAGCTCTCACCACGGCTACGTGCTACCCTATACACACACAATTAGATGCACACTCCATATCTATCGCTACAGTCAGCGACTCTCCCCTTGATTCTCCAAGATGACAGGTAGAACCCTAAAAATGCACATTCGCTTTTGAAGAGTACTAGAACTCCTCCTGTGACCTCTAAGCGGCTCGGCGCCTGGGCAGTGCCAACCGCAGCCAGCCGCGGACCTGGGGCCCTTGCAGAGCTACCTTATCCTCACGGCTTGCTTTTCTATTTAATGTTACTTGTTTCATTTCTATTTAGACGTTTTTACTCTTTCCGCTCGACAGGCAGGTGGGGGACCGATTTGAGCACCTTTGTAGTGCCGGTGCACTCCGTGCAACGAGCAAAGAGACTCCGCGATCCTATCTGACGACCGTTGTGAGCTGCAGCCCACCCAAAATGCTAAAAGCAAGGGGTCATGGAAACTACCTGACCTCATCTTCCTTCCCGAGGCGGCTTGAGCATAGCGGCCTAGGCCTTGGTGCTGGAGCGGAGAAGAGCAGGATGATCATGAGCCGCGCCGCACCTCGCTGCAACTAATGCTGCAGGGCAGCCATTAGTTGCAGCAAGGTGCGGCGCAGCTCATGCTTCAGGGCAGCCCCTCCCGTGAATGCACAGCCAACCCCGCTTTTCCGCATGTAATAGCCTTATAGACAGTTGTTAAAGACTTACTTTGCCGCTGGAGGGCAGCCTGCACTCCAGTAGAGATCCACTCACTAATTCCACACAGGTCTGCACCTGCATCTCCCTCAAGCAGAGCACTTCCTCGTGTACGTCGTCGCCCCTAAGGAAGTAAGGAGTGAAAAATAATGAGGAAAAGAAGATGGCAATTGGGGACAGCACTTTTCTATGCTTCTTCCTCAACCGACCAGCGGTGAGTGCCGTTGGGCCTGTCCAGTGGCGTAGCCACTAGCCATGTACCGAGCTCTCTGTTGTGCAATAAAAGGCTGGTAGCCCCTTCTGGGTGCCTGCATCACAACCCATTTGGAATGATGCACTGAGCGGCGGCCACTGGGCCGCATCAGACAGAGATCGAGTTGGCAGGGGTGAAGCTGGCCCTCAAGGGGTAGGCCGCAGCTTCAAAATGAAAGAAATAAAGGTACTACTGTCTGCAGCTACGCCAGACCAACTGTACTTACAGAGAAGGGTGAAGATTACAGCACGAAGTAATGAGCACCGTAGATAGCAGGAAAAACGATAGGAGGGACTCTGCGTCAGTTATAGAGCTGTCGCAGAATGGATGAACATGGCCAAGCTTCGAGCCGTGCAGCTCATGCCTATATTTCCAGTCGCTCTAGTAGAGCTGATGAGGGCACGTAGTTGCTCCTGAGGTATTGCTTCGCGCAAGGGATCCTGAGAAGCCCACTCAGGTTGCCACTGCCCTGTACAAAAACCTAATTTTTCTGTTTCCGGGGGCCGCTGTGAGGCGTTATACGTTTCTCCATAATCTGGCTCTCCTCTTGTTGTGCCTTTTCACTACCATGCTGGTGCGCTTTGTTGGCAACGTTCAAGGGGATTTCGGTGATTCGCAGAATCGCTTTAGAAACCCATCATCAGTAGTATGATGGCAACCCCATGCTAGGGGCCAGTTGACGATGCAAGCCAACGCGTTAACCCGATAACGAACACCAGAGGGTACTTCAAACGTACAGCAGGTTTTTCCGGGTTGTCTCCATTCTGTGCGCTTCAGAAAGAGTCCGTATCCGCCAAACCCAACCCCCATGAGTGAAAATGAATGCTGAGCGGCGCTTGTCATAGTGTCTTGCCTTGCGTTTTTGTCGTGCACTAACGCTTCCCTACAACTTGCGCATGGGCATCGGGAGCAGCGGGCTTACCGGGCTAACTTTCAACAGCCAGATATAACGCCCAGTCAGGCAACGATGCTTAGGTATAGACAATGGATGCAATAGAGCAGCCAGTCGAAGGATGCACTGCTGCAGTATAAACGCACTCCGCAAGCAGTAGAAAATCAAGCCCATTTGACGGATTTCGCTGAAAATAAAGTCGTACATATTGTGCCAGCATGTACTTCCACACATGGCTAGTGAATATTTGGAGATAGTCCGCGCTTTGGTTGTGCCGAAGGAATCGTTAATGACCTTCCGCTAGTTTGATAGAAGCATTTACGGGCCCAAGTGGCATGCGCACGTACTCTAGTTTGAGTGCAGGTATTGGACTCAGCTTTGGGCCTGCCACCGGGATGTATCGGGATGCACCAATCCGCTTCAGGGAAAATAATAACTGGACTACTAGATCCTGCAGCAATCAAGTCGTCTGTAGGGGGCAAATGGAACATTTGTTTCACCGTATTTATGTCTAAGGACCTGATGTCGACGCGTGTGCGAAACCTCCCGCCCTTTTTCTGCGTCAACACAGGAGTAATGTCCTATTGTGCTAGTTGATGCTTGAACCTCGCATTTTTTCAGCAGTTGCTCTGCTCTCCATTCGATTTCCTCTCCAGCACGTGGGGTCTGCCACTACCTTGGAGTAATAATTGGGGCTACTCTGGGAAGGAGTTCGATGTGGTGCATTGGATGACTTGGGTATCCAGCAGGTGGGCGGCCCGCCAGTAGCTCTTTTCTAGTCAGTACATCTAAGAACGTTTCCTTCAATTGTGCCTATTTACACTATTCCTCAGTTGCTAAGTGGATCCAATTTCCCCAAATTGCGCTCTCCGCCCGATCAACACGACAGTGTGCATGCATTCCTTCGTCTTTTCTTCCAGCACCTCTGCACTGCTTTGGAGCCTCCTTGATCCCCTTCTCCTCTGCACACTGCTTCCATTTCTCTGACTGTAGAAGATGCAAATGCCTCTGATAGCGTTGAGAGGCGCACTCTCTCAGTGCTTCTTGGTCTTGGCGCATTGACCTCAATAGTTTCGTAGGGAGGTTGCATCTGTGCCCCCCACTGGCTCACCTGCGGCGTGCCTGGGTTTACATCGTGGTAAATTAAGCCAATATGGAAGTCCAATAACGTGGTAATTTGGCCCATATCTAAATGGGGCCCCAACTTCCCCCCCACAGTTTTAGTAGTTCTCTCATCCGGTCTCTCATCAGCGAAACCCCTACACAGAGAGAGTGCGCAAACGAATAAACATGTAGGTTGCACCTTCTCGCCCTACCTTCCGATATCAAATACATTTTGCAGCCTATGTCAAATAGCGGCTTCAGCTATTGACTAGTAATAATATCTTGGATAAGCACGGATTTGACGCGAGACGGATCTGAAGTGCCGTTTCCACTTCTCTCGCTAACATCATGAGCCTCCCCTTGCATAGGGGCTACGGAGTTTGCCAAATCCATTTGTGTGTTCCATTGGTGGTGCTTTTCGATGTCGTACTTCTCGAAATTCCGTCTCTTTTTGCATGCGCCTGCAGTCTTGAATTGCGCGCTATTGTTCATTGCACCAGGACCAGCTGCGCCGCTTGGCAAGCTCCCCCAGCTTTCCTGGGGCCGAATTCCCTGGCTGGTATAGTTTAGCTCCCTTTTCCTCTTCTGGGTGGGGCTATCATCTACCATTCCAATATCAATAGGCTCAGCATCCTGTTCATTTCTCAGATGGCTGAGGTTGTGAGAAAGATTTTGGGAGAGTATCAACTTTTGTCCCCTAGAAACACTCTCGGCACTAGTCACTTCTGCTCGCCAGACCGCCCTGCTGTGAGGTGGGGTTCGTTGCTAGACCCATCCTAATGAACTAGCCCGCGCTACCAAGTGTAAAAGGTGTCGTTGACCATCCGGGGACTGTCTTGAGCTGCAGTAGCGCCAAACGACTTGGGTAGAAGTTGCTAAGAAAGCAGCTGACATGCCCGTATAACCCTAGGCGTCCTGGTTTCAGCGGCCAAGGCCCTGGGGCTGCTGCAGACAGGCACCGGCCACTCCTGAGCATCACCGCACCTCGCTGCTAATGCTGCATAGCAGACCCGGCTGCGAACACAAGCAAGCCCAGTTTCCCGTGTGCAGTAGCCCAGTAGACAGTTCTTAAACACCTGTTTTGTCATCAGGGGGCGGCCTCCATGCCTATACATGCACCGGCTTGTCAGCGACCTCGCAATAGGCTACCTCCCGGGTTGGCAACAGCACCGTTATATTACTTGAGCCGTAAATACTTGTGAGACGTAGGGGAACCTTAAAGTTTGTTATTACGAGTTGCATTCCATCCTTAACATTCGGCACAGCGCTCAACACAACAGCGGTCAATGGAGCTTGTACCCGTGCAGGGCTCTAGCCGCATCAGCGTCTATCCTCATGCGCTCTAAGGCACAGGTAACACCCTCTCTTGCCCTATCATCGTGTGTGATCTCTACATTTCCAACAAAATATTCGCTTATGCGACAGAGTCCTCCGTGGAGAAGCCACTAGCCCGCTCCAAAGCCAAGCCCCTACATGAGCGATGTAGCAGCACATGCGGCAGGAGCACCGGCAGCAGGGGCGGTATAGGAGATAAAGGGGGAGATCGGCAGAGATGGAATGGTTTGTAAATGCACTTGGAAACAGAATCGTCAGCCACATGTTCACAATCAATTATTGCGCTACTCGAGACACTACAGTCAGCGTGAGCAGCAGCTGCTGGAGCAAGCAGCAGCTGCTGCTGAATTATTACGCAGGCCCCGAGCAGCAGACTATTCGGTGGGGGCCCCTTCCTCCTTGATGCCCTGATTTTCCATGCAATTTCATTGACATTCTCGCTATCTAGGGGCCCTCTATTCTCAACAGACACAGGGACGACGTACCCGTGGCTATTTTCCAGTCTAGCAGCAATTGCATGCGCCGCGGCAGCTGGGTCAGAAACTGCAGCGTGAGCAATAGCAGCAACAGGGAGAATATATTCATGCGCTTAAACGGGGAGCTCAAAAATTATAGCCACCTTGCTCCTGCGGAAGAGTTGACGGACCCCCCTCACTCCAGGCGTCGGGGGTGGCGCTGGTTGTCGTCTGCTGCTACCGGCGCTGCTGCTGCTGCGTGAATAGCCTTCCCCGTGTGAACTTCCATTTGGCAGCAATACCTCAGAAAGCCATGAGGGGTAGAGCCTTCGGAGCCCCCCGCCTTCAGCTGTGACACCGGCAGCACCAGCTGCTGACGCAGCAGCCGCCGCAGCAGCAACAGCAGCAACAGCAGCAGCAGCGATGGAACTGCCGCCAGTGCCACCTGAATTCGATGCTCTTGCGGACGACTTCATTTCTGCCCTTGGTAATCCCCTTCGTAGCCTCTCTAACAGGCTGGGGAGCAGGGAACTATGCAGCCCTGTGGCTCTGTCTTTCGTAGAGCTTCTTCACTGTCGAAACCTGCAAGAATGCGTGTTTGTGCAGGTCCCAATGAGGAGAGGTCGAGGGTTCGGGCGGAGGCGTTTGAGCACCTTCGCGCCGCCATTCTCGAGGCCTTCACAGATTTTAGGGTCCTGTGGCGGCAGCAGCAGGTGCTGCAACAGCAGCAACAACAGCAGCACGTACTGCGGCAGCACCCACAGCAAAGTCGGGAGGAAGAAGAAGAGCAGCAAGAACCGGGACCTGATTCCTCTCTGGACCAGTTGAAAGAGGAACGGCAACCACAGGTGACGCTGCGGGAAGGGCAGTGTTGTGAGCAGAAGCAACAACAGGGGCAGCAGCAGGGTGCAAAACAGCAAGGAGATGATGCAGCAGGCAGCCAAGAGCAAGGGTCTTCTAGCGAGCGCCACCCCTTGGGAACCGAAACAGTTTTGCTGCCTCCCGAGGTCATGCTGCGTGAGCATGACCAAGAGAAGCAGCCGCAGCAAGGGGAACCTCAGCAGCAGCAGGAGCACCAGGAGCACCAGGAGCACGACAGGCGTCTGTGCAGGGGAGCGTCAAGTTGCTGCCGGGCGCGCACGGACTCTCCCTCTTCATTTTTCTCGGTTTCTTCATCTCCTTCGCCTACTGCCGCAGCAGCGCTGGCAGGAGCAGCTGGGAAAGCCGCAGCAACAGCACCTGAGTGGCGCCAAGCTCCGTCTTCCGGTTTTGAGTGTAAGAAAGCATCCGTGCCTCCATCTCTGTTGCAGGCATCATCCGATGACCCCAGCAGTATCAGCAGCGGCCTAGGCCACAGCGCCAGCCAAGTGCCCGGCAATGGCAACGGCTGCGACGTATCAGGAGGCGCGAGTGGCAGCAGCACCACCAATAGCAGCAGCACCACCACCACCAGCAGCAGCACTGATTCTAGCGGCGCCAGCTGCAGTGTGCGGTGTCTGTCCGATATATGCGTGGCTGTTCTACGTTATGGCTCCTTTCCTTTGCTCACTTACCTGCCCGACGGAGACTTGGACGTAGGAGTCATAACTTTTTCTCCAGAGACGGGGGTGGTGGAAGGCGAGGAGGAAAGCGAAGCTTTTCTGGTTTATCTACACCTCAGATTTAGGCGAGGCGACCTGAAGGTCGAATCATGGGGAGACAGCTCAGACTCATCCTGTGGGGATCCGGTGGGATCCAGGGGCCCTCGTGGCCCTGGCACACGGGGCTCCAGGGGGCCTCGCATTCGCAATGTCCACTTGGTGAAGGCGGACGTGAAGATTTTAAAGCTTGAAGTTGACAGTCTTGCTGTGGATTTGTCGGTGAACAAGGTAAGAGGCATGAACCACAGCGAACGCAGAAGGGTCGCCAGAAACTAAGCAGGAGCTGAGCGGCACAGACCGCGACGAACACGCAGGAGAGAGACAGGTGCAGCATTATGGAAACAGGGGGGCAAAACGGGCGCCAAACCTGTGGTTTTTTTGTACATCCGTTTGCCCTTTGCTCCACAGGTGGGAGGCTGTTGTTCGTTAGCCCTGCTGGAACTCCTCGATCGTCGCATTGGGCGTTTTCATCTTTTTAAGCGTTCTGTGATTCTCGTGAAGGTGAGAGGTCTTTGTTCTCTGCAGTGCGGGTTCCAGGTCACAGACCTGCCCTTGCCTCTCAGGGGGACTTTTTTACCAAATGGGGCTGGTGCATGCAGCGCCAGGGTGCAGGCCTTCACCTGCGAGCACTATGGATATGGATGCTTTTGGGGAGGGAGAGGTTTTGGCGTGGCTGGCTGCGGATGGGAAGTTTTTGCTGTAGCGCTGAAGGCGGAATGCCGAGTGTTGAGATGTTGAGTAGATTGTGCCTGCTGCTGTTGCTTTCTCGACTTGTGTTGTTGGCTTGTTGGTTCCTGTTGCCGTTGTTTCTCATCAGCACTCTTTTTGCGAGAGGCATTTGTACTCGAGGCATCGAGCCATTTCAGCGTCTGGTTGCGTGCGTCGTAGGCATGGATGGCGTACGAGAGCCACTTACTTGGGAGCCGTTCGGGCCTTCTGGCATCGTACTGCCTGGAAGTGCTGGTGTTGCATCTGTTTTCCTGTCTCCCGGCTTCAAAGCTTCGAAGTCCCCTTCAGGTCCTCCAGGCGTTCCTATCCTACTTTTCTAGCTTTGATTGGGCAGCCTTTGCCGCCACTGCGGCGGGGCCTCTCCCCCTGTGGCTTTTGCGCCTCGCAAATCAACAGCAGCAGCAGCAAATATTGCTGCTACAGCAGCTGCAGCAGCAGGGGTGTGAACCGCAGCAGCAGCAATTGCAGCTTCAGCAATTGCCGTTCTTGAATGAGTTATTGGAAATCTCAGAGCAGAGCAGCGGCAGCCACAGAGACGGAGATCCGCGACTTGAACGTCTGGCCTTCGTCTCGCAGCACATCCACCCTGAGAGGGGGTTCTCGAGGGAGACTGTCACGATACAAGTTTGCAAATGTATCGCGAACTTTGCCTTCGTAGAAGAATGCAGGAGACGGTGAGTTTGATACCGTAGACAAGTACGAAGACAACGGCACGGACACGCCCACATGCATTTTTGGCACTCACGACAGGCACAAAGCTGCATACTCTGAAGGAGGCAGAAAGGAGCAGAGACGAAGAGACTTACAGGGAAAGTATAACTATATGTAGAGAAGGGAGCGTGATCGTGCAGAAATAGGGGTGCGGGTAGGGGCCCAGATGCTTTAGAACAGACGAACGAACGTACAGCAAAGAGCGGGAACTGCAAAATGTGGGACTGCACACAATAACAGAGGCGCACACACGGGCGGCACTAAAAGGATCCACGTGGACGGCAAGGCACACTGATAGAGCATCGAAATCTCGGTATAGAAATAGCGCATGTTTTCTTGCGAGGGGCTTCGATAGTCATTGCCCGGCACTTCGCTTGAAAAAGCTAGTGGACTGACGAGAAGGTTTGCACAAGTCTGAATGCTTGTTTTCTTTTCGACGTATCGTTGGCAGGGGGTGGCAGGGACTTGCGACACCTGAGCCCATTGAGGGGGGCGGGGTGCGTGATCTTCTGCGGTAGTCTGCCACTTGGTGTCTCCTAGTCTCTCTTTGGCTTCCTCTCTAGGCTATAGTTTCTCCTCTAGTTTCGCTGTTTTCTATTTTGCGCCAGATACCTCGGAACACAGAGGGTATATCCGGCGATATGTAGGGCTGTTGCTATCGTTGGTGTTTGGTGCAGGTTCCGCATGTGCTACGGAGGTATGGGGGGCCCGTCACGCTTTCCAGGGACTTCCCGGAGTGGGCAGGCCTTTGGCTGGCCGGAACCCAGCTCCCCCACTGCTCAATACAGCAGTAGTAGCAGCAGTGGCAGTGGGCGCGTCAGCGCCCCAACGACTCCTATGAGCCGTTGGTCTCAGCCAAGCGGGCGGGGCCTGGGGGGCTCCTTTATTCCTCCTTACCATTCGCGTCCGGCGCCTCGTTCAGGCGGTACTGGGGTCTTCACACTTCGGTGCATCAATGTAGTTGATCCACTTTTGAATACAAACAATTTGGGACGAAGTGTCAGTGAGCCTGCCTTCATTAGACTGGTGGATGCTTTAAAGAGGGGGCATGCCACTCTCACCGCGGTGCTACAGCGGGGCGACAAAGGGGCTTTCCAATCCCTAGTGTTCAAGAACAGCTACAGCTACCTCCAGCGTCTTCGACACGAACAGACCCAAGAGCCACTGATCAAGCCGCTTGTCCTCCTAAGACTCAACCGAGGGCCTTCCCAGTACCCTCGAGCGGTTCTTGAAGATGATAGGGTACCTTGCCCTACTAGAGACCCGTATGCAGAATTTCTAAAGTGTCTTCATTCGAAGACGGGGGCACCGTTGGAATTTGGGGATAGGCAGAGTCCGTCGGGGCAGTGTGGACACCCGCAACTGTCTTCACAAGGCCCTCGAGGGGCGTCCTGCTCCGCAGAGTCCCAAGGTAGAATAGTTGAGGGCGCCGAGGATGGACAGCAGTCTGAAGAACACGTGCAGGAGGGGCTTGTCAGGTCGCCTGGAATTGAGGGTGCCTCACTTTGTCCACGCCCAACGGCGAATCACTCACTGGGCCAGCAACAACAGGAGCAGCAACAGCAACAGCAGCACCAGCATCAACACCAAGGTCAGGCAGGGCACAAAATCAATCTGCAGCTGGCTGACGAGGAGTTGAGGGGTCTGTTGGCTCTCTGCCAACTTTTGTGCAAGACACCAGGGGAGGGCGACAACTCTGGGGTATCCCCCGAAGTGACAAGAAAGGGGGGGGCCCACCACGCATGTGCATCCCTGAACGCCTTCGGGTCTCGCCTTTGCATTTGTAGCCATCGTAACGCTACCCCAGCAAGAGCATCCGAGGAATGTGCTGCTCCTCCGTCGAGCAGCAGTGAAGCGTCGGTTGGGATGGCGGAAGAAGGTTGGGCCGGAGGCGCGACAGGGCACACGCCGAGTGTTCCCGAAGCAACGGTCCTTCCTATTGAGGCAGCAGCAGCAGCAGAAGCAGCCATTACAATTCAGATTCTTCTTCCATATTGCACCAGGGGGTGTAGGCGGAATAGCAGCGCTGGCAGCTACGCAAATGAGATGAGAACCGCTGGGGGCCCACCGTCCATAGGATCACCAAGAAGCGCGTGTAGTCTAGGGCGCACCTCGTGGGACACTCGGGGAGGAGGGCATAGGATGGCGGGGGAGGGGGCTCCACGGGGCTCCCGGGGATCTTACAACGATCGCCTGAGGAGAGCCCATCCTTTTTCTATTATGCGCCATAGAGCTGGTGGGGGGAGAAACTCCCTGCAGCATCAGCAGCAGCATCATCTGCTGTTGCAGCATATGCAGCAGCATCATCCCATGCATGCGCTACCTCCTAGTCGAGATCCTTACTGGCAATCGCGGCGGCAATTCTCTGCCCAGGCAACGTTGATTGGAGCTCCCCTGGAGGGGCCGTCATCAGCTGCAGCTGGAGTTCCACTGGGGGCGAGTGCCATATCTCACTGGCGTGGAGAGGACGGCAATTCGCCATCTGCTGCTGGTGCAGCTGGTGGAGAGGGGTCACCCGTTGGAGGAATCGGTAGGAGACGCCTGCACGGTGGAATGGCACGCCAAGGGTGCCCTTTGGCCCCTGGGGGCGCTGCGAACTTTCAGCAGGGCCACCATATGACATCATTTTCGCCAATTGTCGCAGCAAGGGCACAACCACTGCATCAAGGCCGGGGCTATGCTTCAAGTTCAGGTGTCGGGCTGCCCCGCCCCGTCGAAGCTAAAGATGTTGCAGGGCTGCCGAAGAAGTCCCTTGGATGGAGCCATTACGCTCCATTGGGAGGACAGGGTGAGCTGCACCGCGACCCTACTGCGCCTAGGCACGGTGTAGTTTTTAACAAGGAACGGAGAAGCAGCAGCAACAGCAGCAACAGCAGCAGCAAAGGCAGCGTCGCCGACTCTAGACTCCCTCGAGAACGGTGTGATGTAACTGTTTCTTCAAAAGTCGGGCAACAGCAGCTGCTGTACCAACAAGATCTGCCCACATCGGGGGGATCCTATGTTGCGGCACTGACGGGGCAGGCGGGCCCCGCAAGCCCACCTACACCTAGCGGGAAGCAGCAGGAGCAGCAGCAGCGGTACCAACGAGGAAACCGTGTCGAGCGAAGGGACATCCGATCCTCCGTAGTTAGTGATTTGTCGGAGGATGTTGGGGAGACCGGGCCTTCCAGGGGCGTACGTAGAGGCTCCGGTGACTGGACCTTTAGTGCAGTCGCAGGCAGCAACAGCTACAGCACCAGGAGCGCGCAGGCAACAGGCATGCGAACCACACATAGGATGCCCCATCAGCCAGCGGATATTCAAACTCCGCATTGGGGAACTGAAGGCGGTGTATCAGGGACTCCACCCACCCCCAGCAGCTGGTCGCGCCAGCATCAGCTGCAGCAGGGAGGGACGCACCCCCGTGGTGGGATTTCTCTCCCATTAAGAAACGCAAGAGGAGGGGCCCCCAACGCGGTGCTGCAGGGTTTGGGGTTGCATGCGGCGACACCTTCTGCTGCCCCGAGTAGAGTTGCTCGTTACCGCGATGCGGGTCTTAGACAAGGGGGGACTCCAGGGGGTCCTACGTGGAGCATCCCAGAGCCGCCTCAACAACCACCGCCACCGCCTCCTCCTCCTCCCGTTACACCGAGTGGGGCACTGGCGGGCTTAGAACCTCAGCCGGAAGGTCCTCGAGGGCCTACCCACAGGCGCAACTGGGCTGCTGTAGTAGGGGCCCCTGCCTCTGGAGCGTCGACGTCTATCGGGGGCGTTCGAGCCCGGGTCACCCCCGCTTCACCACCTGCAGCATCGGCAATAGCAACAGCAGCTTCTCCTGCTGATGGTTCTGGGGCCCCCCGCCCAGCCTCGGCAGCAGCACGGCCGTCTTCGCCGTCTCTCGACAGAGAGTTCTTTTCCCAGAAGGCCTCCTCTGAAGGCAGTGCCCGCGTAGGGGTTTCAACGGAAGACGCTCAAGGGGCTCCCCCGCCAGCAGCAGCAACGGCAGCAACAGTAGGAGCAGTGGCAGAGGGTTGTTCTGAGCATCCTGATGGCCACTTGCCTTCTAGGGGATCTGCGGAGCTCAGAAAGTCGACACCTCAGTGGGGTACACGGTCTACAGTTGGGGTCACCTGTCAAAACCCTCACAGCAAAGCAGCACCCAAATGGGCCATTGGGGCCCCCTCGGGGGGCCCCCGCGTGGCCTTCAGGGGATCCCGCACAAGCGCACAAGACGCAGATGGGACTTCTAGGGTGCCGGAGCAACAGCAGCAGCAACAGCAGCAGTGGGATGGGTCTTCTACACCGCCTTCAAGAGGCCACTCCTGGGCAGGAGATTCCACAGGCCTGTGGCGGCCTGGGCCTCCTTCCTCGGCAGACCTTTCGGGGGGGGGGCTCGCCCTTGACGGGCGTTCTCATCCGTCATGGGGGCTCTCCACTTCCCCTCTTCCAGAGAGAGGCCTCGCGACAAAACAGCGGGAGACCCCATCTTTAACAGGCGACTTACTCTCCCTTAAGCTGGAGGATGTTGCACTTCTCAGCGCGGACGACAAGGCAAAGGCCCTGCTTGTGGCCAAGCAGCAAGTTGCTGCTCTGCAGGATGCAGCGGAGTGGCGGGTAAGTCTTTTGCAGATGCGCTTTGCTGCTCGTACTGGTTTACGTTGGGTGTCGTTGCTGCTGCGTTAAGGGGGCCAGGCGGCTTGTTAGGTATACCAGGGGGACACGGTGAGGTGAGTGTGCTTCTGGATCTGTGTATTCACTTTGAATACAGACAGCCACGAGCAAACGGGAACGGAAAAAGTCCTCTGCCTCGGGAAGACACGCAAAGTCCCAGCTGGCGCACTTGCTGGCGGTGCAGCAGGTAACCAGTAGGAATATGTTCCCCATATCCACTGGCCCGCCATTCCTTCCAACCTGCATCCATTTCCTGTTAGGCCTTCCTAGCGGTTGTTAGTGCTGTTGACTACTGTGTTTTTCTTTGCTGCAGCTGCTACAGCAGCAACAGCAGGCGCATCAGGAGGGTGAGGAGGCCACACCAGAAGGGCAGCAACGAACCTCCCAGCCAGACAGCTCAGAGGGCATCAAAGAGGTAAAGGACTCGGGTGGTGGAGGGGTAACTGCCACGGGTCAAAGGGCTGGTCCTGACGCTGCAGGAGGCGCGGCAGAAAGGGCGGAAGACACTCCACCGTGAGCTAGTACCCGACGATTCCAAGCACTGGCGCAGCACGGTACGGCTGGAAGCCATCTTACGACGTATACTACTGCTACCGCTGGCGTTATCGGCGCTGGGGCAGGAGTTAGCAGCTCAAGTGTTACTAGCAGAAGTTGCCGTAGGGGGTATGTTACGTTGGCTCGAGGCCAATAAGTATAGAATGTATAGGCGAAGGCCTATGCTTGCTTGTCACTCGCCTGCATTGTTCCATGCTTTCATTATCTGGAAACGTTGCTATTTCTCCAGCTGCATCGACAGCTGCTGCGGCTTCTCCCTAAGTTCAACGAAGAGTTTTTGAGAACGAGTTTTTTTTTGGAGGAGCTGTGCCTGACGGTTTCGCTGTTAAATGGGACTTTCTTTCCGTTTACTTTTTACGCATTCGGGGGGACTTTCCATGCTTTGGCTGCCGTTGTGCTGAGATTCAAGTGGAAGCGGCAACCGCGTAGCTTGGGAACGTTAAACCTGTGCTACACAGCTGCGAATGGCGCGCTACCCTAGAACGTAGGCGGCATTTCACCTGGTAGCTGTGTAAAGACAAACTTGTACGGAAGCTCGCTGAACCCACTCTATGAACGAGAAAGTGCACCCTCTAGCAAAACGACAGTGCGAGTAAGAAGGCCTCCAGGGCTAGTGACCCTGGCAATATGCAGACATGGGGCTTTGCAAATGCGGCGAATGACAATTAGGTAATAGCAATGTAAATAGCTTGTGTGCCGGCAGTTCCCTGAAGCAGCTGACACAGAACGCAACTGGTTTGCATGTGCAACTTCCAGAACCGCCTAGCTGCTGAATAGCTGGTCGGGCCATACTAGAACTGGATGGCAAACGTACGACTACGGCCTTTGGCTAGGAATTTACGGGCCATACGCGCGCACCCTCACAAATTCACTTTTGAGTTGATGGTTTCCAAAGAGGACATAAGCGCAAGAGTGCGCAAAAAACTATCAAGATGGTTTCTCCGCTGGTTCTCGCGGAAGCTGTGCACCAGCTCAGCGCATCGCACAATTTCACCATCGTTTGTATAATTTGTGGCCCTCTTCTGCGACTTCGGCTGAAGGGCTGTTCACCTCTCCAAAGCAACGCATACGCCACGAGACCTTGTGCAAATCTCGACAATACTTCAAGTATATTTCAAACATTATTCAAAGGCACACCCGTAAGCTTTCCCAACCGTTGCTGTATCAGGGGACAGGCTGGCTATTCAACGCGGTGACCACACACGAAGGATCCTCGAAGGGAAAATGAACGCTATGCAGATATACAAAGTGGCCCTAAAAAGCCAAGGCAACGTACAGGCCCACCCCTATAGCAACGGAAAGCGTTATGGTAGATAGCGACCCCATGCGGGCTTTCTCCGACATGCGCGTAACGGACATGGAACAGTGGATGAGGGATAAAGTGCCGACCCAACCGAGCGTAAAGGCGAGCAAAAGCTGGATGATCATAAGCCAAGCAAAGCTGTTGATAAATGGAGTTTCCTCCATCTTCATTGCCAGGAAAAAAGGGACGTAAAACAAAAAGCGAAGAAATGAGACGACAACCGTGGCGTTGCGCGAGAGGAACAGGAAGCCGAACATCGGATGCAAGTCCGGCAGTTTGAGGCACGACCGGCCAAGGAAATCTCCAATAAACTCCATGCCAAAGAGCAGGACCATCTTCGATGGAGCTTTTCCCTCAAAATTAAAGGATACGGGGCCGACCTTCGGGAAGAGGTTAAATGTAATGAAGAAAACAAGAAACAAGCTGAGCAACTCCCAGAAAGACCCCCGCATCATCGTCAGCCACGGCCGAGGGGGCAGCAGTAACTCGTCGAGCGTGCCGTTGGATGCACTATTCTGGCGCTTCTTTGGCTCCTCCAAATCGGCTGCGACTGTGGGCGTATCATCCTGCTGAGTCTTTCCATCAGATCCGCCGTTCAACGCATTGTTTACAGATTGAACACAGACCTTCGCATTAAGGAAGATATGCATGTATACGATTGAAAGGATGCACATAACCACAGATATGCCGCAGCAAATACTGCTGAACCACTTAACATCGCTGACGTCCTCCATGTCGAACACGCTGGTCATCAGAATGGCAGTGACAACAAAGGCTACCAAGCCCGCAGTTGCCTGGCCTATCGAAGTCGTGCCGACATAGTTTCTTGGAAGGATTGCCGCCCTCGCAAATCCAGCAGACTGCAAAGCAGCATTACATGCACCTAAGAGACCGAGGATTATATGAACTAGAACAATGCGGCAGGCGACGGATCCATAGAAGAACGCCGGGGAGAAAGCCGCCATGCATACCAGAGATAACACAAGCCCGCCTTGAATGAGCCAGCTGTGGAGAGCTCCGATTTTGAGAATTATAAGAAGAGTTACGACGCAAACTAGCTGGTACAGACCTAGCATGGAGTTGCCGAGCTGCTTCCCATCCAGAAAGTGGTTTGACAAGACGGGCAACATAACAGCAACGAACTGAAATGGAATTAGTGTCATCAACCCGGATAAAGCGCAACCGCCGGCGGCTATACAATGTTCTCGACGCGTCATCTCCTCACCCTGCTTTGGGGGGGTATCGGTGGGGCGATTCCCAGCAACCCCACTATCCGCTGCCATCGTATTAAATGGACAAATTAAAAAGGAGAACGTAGTTGAAGAAAAAGTTGATGATTAAGCAGTAAAAAATGCGACCATCCCCTTCACCTTGCATGACTAGAGGATTCGGGGCGCGGACTGTCGAGGCTAGGGTGCCCAGCAGCAACTGCGACCGTGCACCATCGAACTGCTGCTCTAGAACAAGCGAACTTTTCCCCACAATCAAATATCAGGAATAAACCCACAAATTGTACATCTTATAGAGGAAAATATAAAGGGGAAGACAATTTGCATGCTTTTGGTTAGTGCCGGCGACTTTTGCTTGGCGCCGTTGATACGGCCGAAATCTACCTCCGATTGCCCAGCTACAATATCTAGCTACACTCGCGTGTGCAGCTGTTGCCTCTAATTTTACTGTCCTCTGATAACAAATTCACCTCGATTTCTCCTCCTCCGATATGTTTTGTGGTGTCTTTTGCTGGTGCCGCATGCTTCCTCTCGGTGTTACCGCCCCACCGTGTCTACTGCACCCCTATTGCACCCCAGCATTTCACCCCACTGTTTAGGCAGCATGCATTGTCTGGAGCTGGGATGCATATTTATATTTATGCATGAGTTTAGGCTGGCTAAAGAGGGCCAACTAAGTGCTTGTCATCTGCTCACAGGGCTACTGCCCGCATCTAGGGGAGGGGGGATGTGTAACGAGAGTCCGTGGGGGTTTCAGCAGAGTCGAACCGTGTGCATTTCACAGGAGAAGGAAGTGCTTTGAACTCGAGTGTCTCCTCGACTCTTAACTATTGCACCGCCACAGGTTCTTCCAGACCACTGGGCAACGGCTCGTACGCAGAGCGCACTTATTCACGTCATCGGTGTTGCGCACCCAGAAGGGTTTTCGCTTGCCTCGCTGCTTTCATTCGTTTTATTTTGCTGACGTTTATCCCTCTGCTTTTTTCTCCCCCTATAGGCATTTAGCTCAGCTACCAAAACGGTACATAGCGCGTGCCAGTATCTTGAGAGTGTAGGCTGTGTCAATACCTATGGCTGTTTTCGCGTGCGTCTTTTGTAGACGGAGGAGCCCTTAATAATATGAATATACCATCAAGGGCTCAAAGAAAGCTTTCAGCACGATGCCTCCGTCTGCGAAGGTAGCCGCCGGCTGCTGCCTTCGCTTGTGCTGCTGGTGCTGCTACTGTCGCTTCTCAGCATCGGTTTCCAAGGCTGCTCCTGCTGCGCCTTCGGCTGCTGCTGCCTTCAAGCCAAATATGCATGCATGAGGAGACAGTTATCAGATACCCAAACAGCCAGCATTGTAGGGGAGAGAGACCGCGGAAAGCCCCAATGCGCGGTGTCCAGCCCCCCATGAAAAACCAAAGATATCGCCGGGAGTAGCGCTGAGCTGGTGGTAAGCAGAGGAGGAAGAGCAGATCACAGTGGAAAATACTTGGTTCCAAAGAATAGCCAGATAGAAGCATATTAGTGCTTATACACATATGTAACGGAGTAGAGAACGACTAGCTCTCTACGGCTCACCTTCCGCTGCTGTGCGCATGCGAAGGCTTGTCGTGGCCGCGTCTAATTCACGGAATGCCCGAAGGTAGTCCTGAGGAACTGCTGTTTACAAGCCATCTTCAGAACCCACTTGTCCTTTATGTGATCTCGCGAGCATTTAGCGCACTATTCTTTTTTCCTGTGACATCTGTCGGTTGTCACCCGTGTTCAAGATATCCGTGTCCACCAGCTCTTCCCTCCATTTTTGTGGAGATTAAGGAGAAATTTTTGTAATCCTTCAAACAGTGTTGGAAAGCTAGCACAAATGGAATGTTAGCATATCTCGATTTCCGTAGCAGTGCGTCTTCTTGCCGCTCGAGTTTGTCTTCAATATGTAGGGGTGCCTGGATTGCGGAGAAAAGCTTGGAGCTGAGCTAGAGTGGGTTGGTTGCACTACATTGGGCGTCCAGCGGGTCCCCCCATCTGGCTTTTTTGTTCATCTGATAACTATCCTTTTTCTTTGACCAATTTTGCTGTTAAGAGGGTGTTAGCTAGATTGAATCCCCCCAAACACGATTTTCGTAGGGCCATTATGCCGGAGTGCGTGCACTGCTTCATTGTTTCCGGCAGCGCCCCTATACTGCGTTGGAATCTCCTCGCCCCGTTTCCCTTGGGATAATCATTTCCAGTTCCCTTACCGTAGAGGCTACGACGGCTACCAGGACAGCTAAGTGATACAGTCTTATATTGATTGCTGGCACATATACCTCTGTACTCTCTTCTGGAGACCATATGCGCTCCCTCTACTGAGACTCCCAGGGCGTGCCTATGAAAATGATGTCAAGGTACACTGGGCCAACGCAAATGCCATGCATGCTGTTAAATTGGCCGATAACTCTACAAAGCCTACATTATTGCCGTAATGTTGCCAATCCGCGTGGTCTGTCTGCCACCTGTGAAAAGTTGTCGCAGAGACTGCGCCAGCGAATAGAAAGGTATGTTGTACTTCTTCACCGTAGCCTCCGATACCAATGCACTGTGCAGCCCGTGCGTGGACAAGCACGAAGTTGACTCAAGGGAGCTATGCAGTGCAACTGCCACCTCTTTGCGTTCCATTACTGCACGTCAAGCTGCGTGGGGGACGCGCTTTTCGTAGACGCCTCGTTGGTTGCCCGGTTTGTTCTGGTCAAGGCCTTGCTTCTTTTCTTTTGCCCTTCGTAAAGACCTACGATTTCGATTTTTGTGGTATTGTTAAAAAAAGATGTGCCACTCTGCATCTCCCTGGGCTTTTGAGTGCTGGCGTTCATAGCTCCCACATCGGCGCTACGTCTGGATACTTTCCAAACTCGTGTTCTCCTCTCGAACTCGGGTAGTGAAAGCGGCATTTTCGCCCTCTCTCGCGACGATGTACTAAATAGTCTCCACGATACCCACCGTTTCACCCATGAGTTCTCTCTTCGTGACCCAGAGCATTACGATGCAGCGAACAGTTCACTTAGAACACATAGAAGTGGCGCTTCCCCGTCAGGGCATCGGTTCAGCAGTTGATGCTTCTCGATGTAACAGTGTATCGTTGGGAGCGCTTAATTGTAGTATTTCGACTCTATTGCAACTGAGGACAATCCTTGGCTGAGGTCTCCCGTTCCACCGTATATCTCGTCACGATCTGCGCACTCTCGCATATACCGATCTCGCAACTCGTGTGCCAGTGAAGAGGTCCTGCAATCCATAAGCTGGCACCAAAAACCCACTTCTTGCGCTTCCCGCAACTCCAAAGCATTCCGGTGCCTCAATGATGGCGCTTACCTGCCAAATGCGCCGAACAAGAGGATTCGGCGCTCCGTGAAGACTTGCTCTAGATCAACAGGATTAGCTGGTAACAAAACAGGGCACCAACGCAAGTGCACCTCAGAGAGTTAAGTCTTGGCTATGAACCCCTTCTGGCCAACTTCAACCTTTGCTAGAAAACTTGTAACAGAACCAAAACACCACTATAGTTTTCCAGTGAGGCAGTTGACCTCCCCTTCTGTCTCCAGGTGCCGTGAAAAGAGTTGCACGGGGGCGTGAGGTTGGTGGGAAGAGGAGGTGGCTTCTCCGCTTTTGCAGCACCTGCTGCCGCAACTGTAAACAGCTTCATATGCAAGCATACCCATCCATTACTTTGCCTTCAGCAGCCAACTTGCACACAAATACTGATGTATCAACCATCCATCCAGCCCAACCTGCTACGCTCCTGTCTAGGAATGTGTAACCCTCGAGGTACTTTTTGGGCGCTACGAGTTTGCGTATCTTCATGCCTAAGATTTGGGTCAGTTGTGCCTAGCAGGCCACTGCCAATTTTGCGACAGTTGATGATAGTGAAGGCACTGTTGCAGTGGAGCGCATGGAAGTGAGCGTTGTTAAATTCACCTAGTGGCCCCAGCAGGTATCGCAAACTTGTCGCACTAGCAGGCGAATGAGGCACGAAGGCCGATGAACCGTTGGTGATTGACCTACAGCCACCAGCACAGCCATCATCTAAGGCAGGACACCCCTGTACGGAAACACGCACACTGACAGAAAGCCAAAGCGCCTGGATACGGGAAATAGATTGTGCTTTGGACTAGCCTTTGGCGGGTGCGTCTGTGGTGTGTGTGTGTGTGTGTGTGTGTGTGTGTGTGTGTGTGTGTGTGTGTGTGTGCGTGTGTGTGTGTGTGTGTGTGTGCGTGTGTGTGTGTGTGTGTGTGTGTGTGTGTGTGTTGTACCTCTGCCCCATTGCAGAAGCCCCAGCTAAAGGAGGGCCTGTGGGGACGATGATTTGGAGAAGAGCCTTTGTTGAGCTGATGAGTCGCAGGATGTGACCGAAAGACGAGTTGCTGGGTGTGCAACGAAAAAATGCGTTGCGAACGCAGGAGGCATGAGAATGGTTCTTGCAGACGTGATAAAAGAGTGTGTTGCGAATGCAGGCGTGGGAACAACGACTGCACATGTACTGAAAAAAAGGTGTGTTGCGAATGCAAGAGGCGTGGAAACGGTGAATGGAAAAGTGTCCTGCTGCAGCTGTAGGTGGGCAGGCCGAAAAGCATGAGAAGGACTACGGCGGAAGCGGTAGCGCTCGCGGGACATAGCGCGTTATCAAAACACTGGTGCCATAGCCACCTAATTTGAACTTCGGAAGCATGTTTATAGCTACAGGCTTTACCAGTTGGAGTTCACACGCAAGCGTTGAAAAAGGACGTGATGCTCACACACTGACTCGAGCCTCGTTCTGTGCGGGTGTGCAACAACACCTGGGCTTGGGATTTGGCTTATCCATTCAATACTATTCGTGAAATGTATTACCAAATAGCTTCAGGAGCTTGAAAGTTGGTGCTATGTTCGCTCTAGGAGTTGTAACACCCGTTGCGAATTGTTTGCCTCCGCCTTTGTGAATGGTGTATACTCGGTTCGCTCCAGTGGCAGTGCTCCCCCTATCCATTCCTGAGGTTGCTCACAGTTCTGAACATAATGGCAAACTGAAATCTCTTAGTGCGGCCAGGAAGTAATGCTTGCTGCTACCATTGTTGCTCATTCCAACCTGCTTTTGCCGATGGAATTGGAGTCTCATACAGAGAGCCAAGAACTACGATTTACAACGCACAGAGCCGTTCGACGGCTGCGTGCCATTTCTTCTTGTATTTCGGGCCGCATTCTCGAACCCAGAATCCACACCTTGATTCAAGAGTCGGATTACTGGACTCACTGCAGAAGAGTGCTGCCCCTTAGAGTATCTACTAGAGTACAGTAGTCCAGAGAGCTAACTGGGGTCGAGTAGAGCCTGCTGGACTAGGGTAAAGCCACAGAGTGAGCAGGGTGGCTCTGAAGCAGTGGAACTCTTCTTGTGTTTGCCATGGACTTGTTGGCGATGAGGCCGGGGATCGGGTTACAGTGAACAAGCACGAGTGTCCGAGTTGAGGACAACCACCCAACCCAAGCCAGAAGCGAAGCAGTGGCAGGGCCAGAGCCTGCCTGTCAGTCCTAGCATAAGCAGAAGTTGGACTTGCTCAAGTGTATGGATGCAAGCACGCATGGTAGCCAACCTGCGGCTGGTCTGTCATGTGGTTGCGCAGATGGGCCGTTCCTGCTCAACTGCACACAACCCAATTCGTCTGTGCGGTGGTCTGCATGATATGAACACCGGCCTATGTACCTGTGCACTCTGAGCTAACGCTGGTCGATGCATATTATTGTTCATTCCGCCGCACGGCTCTCCCAGTATCGCCTAAACCTAGTGAAGGATGCAAATTGGCACAAAAACCGGGTAACTGGAGGGCCATGTTGATCGTTCTGTTGGTTATAAATGCCTCTTATCAATGGAGAAATGGAAGATAACGATATGGGAGCAGGCGGAGGACCGAAGACAGTGAAATATTCTTGCTTCACCACTGGTTAGCGCAGAGCGCCAATGGATGGAACAGGCCAGTTGGAACAAAAAAGGGAACCCTACACAACTTCAAGAGTACATTGCCTAGCTGAAAATATCCAAAATACTCTCCTTTATCTTGCTCAACGTTCTAGTCGATGCCGCAAAAGATGCAAGGGCATGCGCTCTACCAAATTGGTTCAACGCCAGCCGCTGAATGGTGGGAGCTTCCATACGGACAGGGAACGGGTACGACTAGCTAGCAGCAATCTACGAGAGTGGCCACCCTTAGAAAGTTATCAGCATTATTATTCACTTATCTTCTTTGTAACTTCAGGTCAGTCTTTGAATGTTGGTGTCCGGCACTATGTCGCCGCCGTCCTCTGAAACTTCGTAGCTCGAGCGCTAACCTTCGATTCGCCGCCCTGCCAGTGCCGTGTTTGACAAAATATGGCTCTTATTTCATAGAATGTGTCCTTCAGTCCTGCTCATTTTGACTACTGAACTCCGCTTAGCAGACCACGCCGGGGCCGTCACGTGCTCAGGGCAACGCTGGGCAGATGCCATTTAATCAGGGAGCTGCATTTTGCACGGGGCCTTATTCACCAATAGATCGGCTATGGGTGGAGTGCGTTTCACTGTGACCATCGAACTAACTTTTCGCCGAAAGCTGCAACACTGAATGCGGAGCATTGTGCCTTTGCCGTCTGCCTGCCGCAGGCTCTATCCAAGACCTGGTTTACGTCATACTTCGGCCCTCTCCTGTATATCTCGTAGCACTCGTTCTCTTCTTCGCTAATAATAGGCAGGATACAGTGATCTCCCTATCGCCCAACTTGGCGTGCGCCGTCTGCCCTCCCACCTGAACCGGAGCAACTCCTCTGCAGTACCGTCGCCTACCGTTCCTGGATTTCACGTGAAAGGCTTAAATAGTTTACTTTGACTGACGTGGGTGTTGGATTGAGTCTAAACTACATACACAACCGCCAGTCCACGAGTTTCGTCCTGCATGTGGACTTCGTGTTGAAGATGCAAAACAACCCTAAGGAGGAGGCAAATTCGACGCATACGTCAGAAGTTAAGACAGAGATCCGTGCAGATGCGTCCTCGGCCACGAGCGTCACCGCTACTATCGCTGGTGCGGAATCTTCAGGGGCCTGCTCCAACAACTCGCTTGGTGAAGCTACAGCAACTGAGGGAACCCCACAGTGTCCAGGTAGTCGTGACTTCATTTCCGATGCTGGACAAAGGGGATCAAAAGCACCCGTTCCCTATGGGGCTCATGTTTCGACAGCATCCGCACTGAAGGCCAACGGAAAGAGTTCGCTAGACGTGCAGACGTGCGTACCGCATGTAAACGATAACCAGCTTATCACTGAGGCCGTGCAGGACCCTTGTACGGAAAGGTCAAACCCGGCAACCACTTCACGGAAACTGCAACGGAACTGCTCATCTGCTGTGTCGAGACACCCTCGTGTACCACCTGCAGGAAGTAGAGCAACAGCAGAGGCTTCAGCTGGCGATTCTCACGTGCCTGGTGATGGACCGTTACATGAAGGCGCTTCAACCATCGGAAACGAGCTCAGAAACGTCTCATACTCTGCTCCTGCTGCTCCGGAGGCGAGGACGTCAGGGACAGACACACCAACGTCGCAGTCAAGTGTCGCTGCCGCGATGCTACACACAAATGCTTCGCGCGAAGCAGAGCTGCCTTGGCAAGGCCACCAACGTAATGCAGCATCTCCAGAGTCCGCGAGTTCGCAAATGGCCAAGAGCGTATCACCTGCAGGGGTCGTCCGCATCGGAGGTCGTAACCGCCGGAAGCGCACAAAATACGATCTTGCATATAGGCAGATGGAGGAGCTTGGCCCATTTGAAGAGGAGGCAAAGTCTGTGGATGTGTCGAAGGTTAGTCTTCTGAGATAGTATATGTTCTGTGCACTTTAAAAGCTTCATTCTGCCATACACCATATATATATATAATATATATATATATATATATATATATATATAAATTTGAGAGGCTACACCGTATTATGGCTGCTTCTTGAACAGGTTTCTGGGAACAGCTTTGCTATAGAGCTTCTGCGAAATCCTCAACAGTATTCGCACGACGCGTGGGCGTACGGATTTGCTTGGCCTGTTGGTGCTGATGGACGCCGCCTATTGTTACGAAAGCTCAGAGGAGTCTTCTGGTCCAATCCGGAGAAGTGGCAGCGCGTTCTGCAAGAACACAACCTCTATAGAAGGGACTTGTTTACGCTTGCCACAGTTCAGGTAGGCTGATTTCGAGGGTTCTGAATTTCTTTGCACCTTGCGGAAACAGTAGCTGGAGGTAAGTTAGAAGTTTTGAACAGTGTTGTTCAATCTCGACAACTTGTTTGTGTTCGCTTTCAAGGAACTATTTAAAGTAACGCACCTCATGGGCGCCGAAGCGTGGGACTTCCTTCTCAAGTGTACAGCTCTGACACAGAAATGTGATGCTCTCACCAGCAAAGATCTTGACATTGGACGGTAGGCCAACTGCGCATGCACATCGACTTAGGCTCCCTCCAGGTAGTTCTAGTAGTGTTTTCGTGCTGCATTCATTGCAAACACAGAGTCAGGGAAGTGCGGTATCCTTTCCCAAACTCTGTGGCAAGAGGCTTTGTAGATTTCGGTTTGGCGTACCTGTGAAAATGTGTCTCAGTGAAGATGAACCAGGAAGTGTAAGCCCTCGTGGGACCAGCAAACATCACCTATCGAGCATGGATGCATGCAAGTCAGAAGATGATGTACATTCTCCACCGGACAAGGTGCTTGGCACTGGTTTGACTTCTTCAACGTTTTTACGTAAACGGGTACCGCAGACTGTGCGGGCTGACAGAGATGTAAATAAGCGCAGCCGTGGGCGCCCACGGAAGATTCCAGTCAAGACACAGAGGACTGCGTCTGAGCCTGAAGATGCCTCGGAGGCGTCACCAACCAGGCACCTGCACACCGGTTTATCGACACCAACCAGTGAGGCGTTTCGGTGGCTTCCTGAGGCAGAGTCTTCAAATTACGCGGAAGGGTGCCGTTCTCTCTTTAATTCAGCAGTAGGGGAGAAGTTGGAAAGTTCAGCCCGTCAGCCGGAAGAAGACAATAATGCCGATGGAGGAACTGACTTACTCGAAGCAAGCATCAATGAACAGAGGCGCCTACTAGCTTCTTTTATGAGCACAGCACCTCCAGTTATTTCCACGCATGATAGCTTCTGCCTACCAGCCACAGGGAAAGCTGCAACGCCGGCCCCAGAATTGCGGCTTACACTCGGGGGAAAGCCTCATAACAACATGCTAATGCTAACGACCCACTATGCGTTCATGGCACAGTTCATGCAATGTTGCATGCTTGTGGAAGTTCAGCGGTCCTTATTGAGGATTGCGGAGGAATTCAAGACTCTGTGGCCCTCAAACAGGGGCCTTCGAGAAAGTTCCTTTCAACTGGAAGGCGGAGGTATGGACCCTGGTGCTCGGGCTTGCTTTGATTCACTTGTTCGTAGCAGCAACGTGCACATGCAGTTCGTACAGGTTATTGTGGAGCAGCTGCAGAACCAGGCAAGCGGCGACCCTGCGCCTTGTGCCTCCGAGAGGCAGCCCACACCCTTCAAACTTAACGAACACTTCAGTGCTACAATTCAGCAGCTGCAGATTCAGCACATGAGGGATCGCTTGATGTTTGCCTCCCCCGAACAAGCACCGGCCATAGCAAGTGAAGTAATAGAAGCTCTTCGGGATATGGCTGAGCATGTGGACCAACGCCCTAATGCGCCGGCGGAGGGGTTGCAAACAGCGCGAAGAGCAGATGATGGAGGCCCTCAGAGTACGCCCGCTGTTGCGAACTGCCACGGCACCAAAGCTTGGTTGACACTTGCAGAGGCTCCTTTGAAACCTCTAAACAGGGTCACGAAAATGGCGTAGTCATTCCCTTTGGCTGAATTATTGTGTGGAGGGCAACCATTCCACTTGGCTGCGTGGAAGAGCAAACGATCCCGAGGTGGAATCCGTAGAAACAGCTTTGCCTCGGTAGCAAAGGCGGCATGTTTGAAGTGCCATTAGCCTTCGAGCGGCTGAACGGCTCGGCGCAGTATGCGTTTGTGATCTTTTTGCATGCAGCTCATCTAGATTAACGGCGTTCGAAGGACATTCATGCAGCAGGTTGAGGGGCTCTATCAATCGTACTCGAGCGACTTCACATTGCATCGAGGCTGGATTACGTGTGCGCATGTTACATAGAAACTAGAGGCGCGGAACATGCGTATCAACAATGAGATGAGGAGTCCACAACTAGCCTCAGTGGAACCATAGGACTATCAGGGAGGCGATAAATCGTCTTTTTGGCTCTTCTGTCACCCAGTGTCATCTTCGCCGACCCTCTGGGGGGAAGCTAGACTACAATAATTTTACTTGTCAACGTGGAGCCAGCACTTAAGGAAAAACACAACGTTTTGTTGTTTGCCCTGAATGAATATTCAGAGGTGAGGAGGGGGCGAATCGGCCAGTATGCATCTGAAAAGCCTTCCAACCACCCTGGTGGGGTGGTATAAGTTGACGTGGACCGTGGAGCTCATCGAAACAAGGCGGTGCTCGACTTCACAATCAGCGACAGCTGGTTAATTAAGAGCGGAAGCCAGCACGAGCTCAGAACACGTTTCTTACCCGGGTCCCGGCGCCTGGACGGCCAGCCTGCTGTGTGGTCATTCCGCGAAGACCCTAATTGTGTTTCCATTAAGATCGCCCTTGTCAAATTGTGCTGCATGCACAAACAGCACCCTGATGGCGTCATCAATAGACACTTTGGCCGCCCACTGGCCTCCATTTGAAGCGAGAATCGCAACTGATTTGAAATTTGACGTAGAGAGTTGCAGCTGATCTCCTTACCCACTGCTGTCTTCGCTGCTTCAGCAGAAGCAAATGCAATGCACACCCGGCCTGTGTGCTCTCCCTGCAATGAGCCTCACAGAACAACAGTATTAATGTTTCACTGCTAAGTAGGATAACATAGTCACCACTACCCAAATCCCTCCTGTCCACTACAGCCCGTTTGGGAGTAACAACTGGTATCTTGGCAGCTGAATAGACCTACCTTGCTGTTAAGCATGATATCAGTGCGCAGAACAGTTCCCATACAGCTGAATGCTTCCTGAATTTCGACCGCTGGAAGATCCTTTGGAACCTGATTCACAAAGCCGTCCGAATGAAGACCGACGCCACTATGAACACCTGGCGTGTCCAAGTATGGCTCCACATCGTACAGAGACAGCTTCCTAAACAGGGCTGCTACAGCTAGCAATGGACACTGCAGCAGTCACGAGTACTGCAGCTACTAACTGGAGCTCACGTTCGAAACGATCACCGTGAACTCCCTCCTCTGAGGCAAGCACGCGCTGGGACCGCCTGTTGGGGCGGTCGCTTCTCGAATTGGCAGGCCGCGCAGTCCCGGGGTTGCGGATGACTGATCTGGAGTTGTCTGCCTGCTCCAGACGACTTCGGGGTCATCTGAATGCCCGTGGCGAGCCGGCGCCGCCACCAGCTCTTCTTGGGAGGCGGCGTACCCTTGCCCATGTTCCCCTGCTGCATCTCTCCGATATGCTGACTCGTAGTACTCAGTAGGGGGACACCTGGTACCGTATCCGTAGGGCAATGGCTTTGGCACGGGACCGCTTGGATCGTTCAGCAGCTGCGGACTTCGCAAAGACCCGAATGCCGGAAGACCTACCGAGAAACTCATGGGAACATGTGGGGAGTGGTGGCCGTTTTGTCCCTCAACCTCATCGGCGTGGCGGGAGCGCTTCCACACAGGCAGTGAAGGACCTGCTGTAGTCACCGCACATCGCACTCCAGAGCTTCCGAATCAAACCTTGCAATGTGAACCAGGAAACCTTTAAACGAAAGAGCATCAAGTAAACGTGGGGGCAGGATGATGCACCACCGTGTTTTAAGCACAAGGATCTGCAGATAGGTATAAGGCTGTACCCGTTGGCACTGCGCGAGATTCTACGTATGGTCCAACCACTGGACGTATCTGCGTGTATTCCAGCTCGCCGGGGCCACTCGGCCTTGGCTGCAAGGGGAACGACGGCCTTGGAGCTGCGCCACAAATCCGCAAGTGTTTACATGCTGCATTGAGGTGAAAGCTGCACTTCGCTTTACGTCAAAAAACCACACTTGCCCACTTTCCAACAAAAACTTTTGGAGGAGAGACTGTAACACGTCCCCTATTGAAAAGTGCCTTCCTTACGTCCACTAGGGGCCACTGCCAATGGTGGAGGCGGGGGGCGCACACCGTTCGGCGCCACTAAGTATCCTCCTCCCAAGTGCCGCGGTCTTGGCCACCTTGCGTCCGTTCTGGGATGGCCAAGAGGTACGGGAAAAGGAGGGCGGCCCACAGCGTATGGGGGAGGGGGGGGCAGTCTGCCTGGCGGCCCCCGTACCACTACAGGGAACGGGCGCCCAGCGGGTGCAGGCCCAGAGACGCTGTTAGCGGCTCCAGCGGCTGGGGCAAAGGAAGCTGCTGATCTGACTGCATATTCAGTCTGAATAGCTGGTGGCGCTCGATACAGCGATGCTTGTGTCGTGGGTGGTGGTAGAGACGAAGAGCCTGTGACAAAAAAATAGCGCCGCAGCGTGCGCATGTGTACAGAACCACAACGCAACGCGTGGAACTTTACTGCATGCAGATGCACAAATACCCCAGCAATGTGCACGAGGTTGCACCTGAGGGACCGCTCTTGGCTTTGCGCTTCTTTAAGTGGCTTGAGCCATCCTGCTGTTCTTGCCCGATTATCTCATCCAGGCTCATGTCCAGCCGCGCTGAGACTTGTTCATCATATTCCATCGTCGCCAGACACGCTGTTTCTCTTATGGATGCAACAAGGCAAATAGGCCCAAACGAGCGCTAGCTACTGATGTCAAGATGGTATGCGCTCGTGCAACACGGTGGTGCTGCGTTATGCCACATGCAACCGTGCCGCCTGTATTTCTGCGCCACGGTGCTGCTCATGGCAGCAGCTCCTCCGAGAAGAACCGAACTTTGTCACCGTCTAATAAGAAGTGGACTGGTAAGGGGAAAGGTTGCTCCGCAGGGGTGCCGATAAAGGTGCCCCCTTGTAACTTAAACGGGAAGGCTTTCGCAACCCAAGTGCCTCCACGCCGGGTGCAGGAAAACGGAATCACAACTATACAGTAGGAGTGGCAAAAATGCAAAAACCGTCTCAGTCACTGGTTCCCCTTCCCTCAGCAATAATACATGTGGCAGGACGTCCTTTCCTCCGATGCGGGAAGCGCCCAACTGCCCTGAACTTCAAATACTCACTAAGTGCAAAAAATGTACCGCTGATGTAATTATATCATTTGAATGGCGCACAATTATCGTGCGGAAGGAAGTGGGGCGCCATTTTCTTGGCCAGCTTGCATGCACTGGGGGACCCCGTCGAAAGTGTCTAGACTGGGCACTACGGATGCTACTTTGTGCCCTTCTCGGCGAACAAAGCAAGCCACTCATTAATTTTATTAGGAGATGGCACGTTTCCTTATGCCCTCAGCATTAACCCCGAAATGGAATTCCTTCAGCATTCTGCAGATCAGCAGCAGCAGGTTGTCGCTCATGACTCCACAGCAGCGGACCACTACGACGAAATCCAACCAAACGCAGCACCTAACTGGATAACAAGCTTAGAAGAGGAGCTAGACAAGAAAGTGTTGGTCATTTTGCGGGATGGCAAGAACCTCATTGGTATTTTGCGGTCATTCGATCAATATGGCAACTTAATGCTGGAAGGCTGTGTCCAACGGATTATTGTCAATATGTTTTACAGTGATGTATACCAGGGGGTCATGATTATAAGGGGGGAAAACATTTTGCTGTTTGGAGCGTTTGATGAATCAAAGCCGAGCGGGCTAGTGTCCCGACCCCTTTGGGAGGTTTTAGAGATGCATGAGGAGCAGGTAGGAGGCTTAAGTACTTATGTAGTCGATTTCTGGAGCTCTTTTCTATTTTAGCGTCCCCAACAAAGTTGGTTGTATATTACAGTATCCCTCCACGGGCCAACCGGCTAGTTGTGAGCCATTGTTCAATCGAGCGGTGAATGCGCATGCACATGCTGCGGGGAACCATGAGTGTGTAAATTACACATTGGTGCGCCCCACTGCATTTGTGGTCCCTCTGCCCGCAGGAACAGCGTGAAAGCAGGAGAAGGCGCAGCCTGCGGCAGTTGGGCGACTTCCTCTATGGCTATGATCTACCAGATGAGTGAAGAATCCCCAACTGTGCCAAGGAAGCAATTCAGGGACCAAGTAATCGCGGACAAGTACTGCTAGCAACTAAGCATAGCAGGCAGCTGCGCTCCTATCTTTGGATGCCACCGAAGGCCGAGCCTCAGGAGCATTGCTGCGTGACAACCAAGTTGAATCTGGCGGGAACACTCCGTGCAGATTGCCTGCTTGAAAATCGATTTTTTGATGTAAGCCACCCAGGAGGTGGTGGGTGCTGTGCTCGCTGGGACGAGCTTCGCTGGATAAATTGAATGGATTTCATACTAATGTCTGCTTGATGGGCTTCATTTCAGTTGCTGACACTACCCTGCTCCACAGAATGTCTAGGAAGGCTGCGTGGCGTGAGCCGGCATGGGACGATGAACCCAAGTGCGAGAGCTTGCGCGTCAATGCCTCCCAGTAGCCTCTGGAGGCGCATTTCGGGGCGTGTTCGAGCACTTTTTATTGATGAAACAGCTAAGCCCAGGGAGGGGCTTGTTATTGAAATGTGGTGGAAAAAGCTCGTTCATTGTACATCACTCGGAGGTACACCATCCGCTGCCGATAACGATGGTAGTATGTGCAGTCTGGTGTGCATAAGGCTGTTGAATCCTTTGCTGCGAAAGCGCTTGTCACACTCCCTGTCCTGTACCTTCCTAATTCCTTTCTTAGATATGGAGCCTGAACTATCACGATATATTTTATGGTAGCTTGTAGAATAGGTAATGCTGCAGTTGCAGCTATGGCGACGAGCATACTTGCTCCGCTGAGTTGGCGTCAAGTGTTCAATCGTTGTTCTGTAGGGAACATGGAATTCATCTATTGTATTGCAAAGAAGACGCATGCGTGTGGACTGTGACGGTATGCGAAGTGCCCCAGCACTAGGATTTGCGCATATGTAGTCCCCTCCGGTGGCCTCCTTTTCAGCTGCTACTTTAAGGGGGCACCAAATTTCAAAGGGGAACATGCCTGCCGTCAGACCATTGTGGCTTGGCGTGCTTGCATTGCAGTCAAAGCTCACGGGGGGTGACCAAATGTGTGTTCATGTTTCCCCTCTACCATACACTGCTTTCTTTAGTAGAGTTATTAAATATCTTCAGTTGCAGTTTTGCTTGCCCAAAAGTCCTATAAGGAGTCATGTGGGGCCAATAAACTGTGCCTTCCGCTGCTAACGGAGCACACAGCCAATACTGATCTGCGATTGGGAGGCTAGTTTAGGCAAGAACTAAGGCTGGCCTGAGCCTCCGTAATTAGTATCAATCGCGACCCTAAATAGCAAGTAGGTATAAGGGAAGCACCTATTGTATGTTTACTTCGGATTTCTGGCCGGGACCCGCGGGAGTGACGGACACTTGAACATACGGGTTGGCAGGCCTACTGGCAGCAGCGAGCATTTCACGTTGCATTGTGGTCATGCGTTCTGTTCCAGCATACTGCGCCCCCTCCGCTGCCTCTTGCATGGGTTGCTGTTGTTGACCTGCTTGTTCGGAAGCCGTGTACTCAGCCTGCTGCTGCTGCTGTTGCTGCTCTTGGGGCACCTGAGGATGGGGAGCTCCCATATGCTGCTGTGGGTACCCAGCTTGGGCAAGCACTTCGACTGTTCCGGCTGTAGCTTCTGTAACTTGGTCTACTCGAGGAGCACACCAAGACGACATTGTGTAGCAAACACCACCAGGCTGGAAGCTTCCCTTGAACTGTTCCTTGCTTCCTTGATAGTATAAGGGAAGAAGCTGCGGGTTCCCCATGGCTTCCTTCGGCACTGGATGTTCAATCGTTCGTTGGACGTGCACAGGGACCGGGACTTCTTTGTAGCGCGGTTCTATCTTCGGGCACAGATATTCCTGCACAATCTGAAGCTCAACAGGTACTGGAACGTTACGGTCAACGAGTTTCTCAACGGGGATTGGTCTGTAATGGGTCATGGGAACTTCGACTGGCTTGGGAATATGTCTGTACTGGGGAGTCATCACGTTCCTGTATGTATGCTGTATGTGAGGCACTTCGACAACTTTTTCCATTTCAAAGGGTCTCTGCACAACCTGGGTATAGGGCTTCTCAACCACTTCTTCTTCTTTGACCTCCTCAGTAACCTCAATCGGTTGCTCGAACGCGACATCGCGGTATTCTACCTCAGGAATCTCTATCAGCTTCTCCTTCACGACCTTTCGGGGGACTGGAATAACTCTTTCCTGCACTACAACTCGGGGCACTTCAATGATCTTTTCCTGGTATACGTATTGAGGCACTTCAACGATCTTGTCGACAACCTGAACGGTATACTCAGAAAGAATAAAACAAGTTGATCAGTTAGGTACGCATGACCAAAATAGATCGATCGCTGGAGAATACAAGAAAAAGCTATGTTCACTAGGCCTGGGGGAAATCATACTCACCTTGACTTGAGGCACTTCAACTATCTTTTCTTGATAAACCACTTTTGGAACATGCGTAACACGTTCCTGGATGACGGGTTTCGGGACGTGGGTAATCTTTTCGTGCACAACAGTTTGGGGAACTTCAACGATGCGGTCTACATATTGCACTTGAGGCACCTCTATGATGCGTTCCTCCACTTCGTGCTTCAAGACTTCCACAATGCGTTCCTGCAGCAAAGCAAAGAGGCAGAATGATGCTACAAATAATCTGAACTGCTTCAGTGTTTACATCCCTTCAGAACCCCGGTTACCATTCTTAACCAACACATTGCTGTCGTCCCGCGATTGCTTTCAGTTGCTAAAGTCAAAACCTTCCACTGAAGTATGCTTCATAAAGCAGAATAGAACATACAACAACTTTTCGTGGGAAGTGGAACATTTCTGTGTCAACCTTGACTGCAGCCAGAGCAAAAAAGCTAAGCCTGCCATATTTTGGACAATGATCCCCTCATGCATACCTGAACGAGCGGCTCAAGGTATCTTGGTTCCCCCTGTTGAGCAATAGTTCCCGAAACCAAACGGCTGCCGGGAGGCAGTTGTCCTGGTTGTTGCTGCTGTTGAGCCTGCTCGGTTTCGCCGTCGCCAGGGCAGCACGGCGCGCAGCATTCGCTGAATGGCTTCATTTTGACAGACAATCCACTCACTAAGTTGGTATTTTAGGTTCCAGTCTTGAGAAGAAGTCGAAATGCTATGGGACGGGCTGAATTCCAAGGCCAAAAGTTTGATGAATGCCAGAGAAATTTCGCGTGCCAACCAGCGGTCCAACTGGATGAGACCTGTCGGCACCAGCTGGTGGGATGGACTAGCCCAACACAACGTTGTGTTGGTGAAGAATATTTATCTTGAGATATTTTGTAGTCAGTCTACCGAAAGAAAATCTTCCACTCATCAATGCAGTTGAGAGGTGTGAGAGCAAAGGCGTGGTCAGGGACTGCAAGCAAACAGCCACAACAGAATCAGAACGAAAGCAGAATCGATCGCACCGATGAGCCATTCGGCACCGATAGATCGCCATCAACCAGCGGCCGCCATGGCAAGCTGTTGCCGCTGTGCAGGCCGATGCTGCAGCCGGACCGTGGGCACCACCGGCTCGAGAGCTCATCGGCTGCACCAGGCTGTACGTGGCGTGTCGGCAGCTGGCCCGGTTTGCCCCATCCAGCCATAGAGTTTCTGGGCACTTTTTCGACCTACCATTGCTTATTATTGGAAAATTTTCTGCACAGTCAGCAACAAAACCCTTTATTAAGCAAATAACCTTCCTATTCCATCATTCTTGACGAGCCCACCTACCCCAGGGTCGCACTTGGCTCGATACACAGGCAGCCGCAACTTCGAGCTTGCCCTGTGGATGGACAGAGCCTCAACTCCTTTTCCTTCCGTTTAATCAATCAATACAAAATGATCCCAGGCTGCAGCGATTGTTGCGCCCCTGGTGAGGAGGGCGGTCAAGCGCAGCAGCAGCAACAGCAGCAGCACCTGCAAGGCCAACGTCAACAAGCCCAGCTAAATGTCCCATCCAATGCTCATCTCCACGCAACTGCAGAGTCTGTGCGATCTGTCACTCTCGAAGAGAGGACCGAAAGAGAACGAGCTGTTGCCATTTCGGAGCAAACCGAGCGTCAGTGGGTAAGCTGTCGAAGCACCCGGGTCGATCCGCTGCACAACCGGTGCACGCTGTGGGGAAAAATAGTTGAACTCATTAAATTTTAACACAACAACAAATTTATGGCTCTGTCTGACGTTGGGCGAAATACCATTTGCACAACTAGCCATGGCCGCTGGGCACTCGGAATAGCAAAATGGCCACAGAACGCCAGTGTTGCCGAACACCCACGCTGAAGTGAAAGACACTTTTCGCGAGCTAGGCCAATTTTGCACCATCCTTGGGTTTCCACTGTACTTTGCTCCATGAATCTGCAGGTCGCCATCACTGCATACCAGCCAGTTGACACCGTCGTGAAGACGGTAGAGGTTCCAGTTGTGAGAACTATCGAAACATACGTGCCGAAGGTAGTGGTGGAAGAGAAGATTGTCGAGGTCCCCAAGTTTGTTCCGGAATACGTCGAAAAGGTAAAACAATTTTCCTTCAATTGGTCTCAGGCTATTCCAACGGGGAAACGTAACTTTTCCAAGTTGTGCGGGAGTACGCTGAAAATGCCATGTTACACTTACTTTCGTTCAAGGCAAAATGGTGTTTTGAGCAAACAAATCTATTGGCCCCACCAAAACTGCTGTGGCTAAATTTCGCAGATTGTGGAGGTCCCTGAGGTCAAGGTGGTCGACAAGATAGTTGAGCTCCCACGCTACGAATACCAATATAAATATGTGCACAAGATTGAGACACAGGAGAATATAATTCAGAGGCCCAAGTACGAGACCAAGTACGTGGAGAAAATTGTCGAAGTCCCCCAAGTGAAGGAGGTTGTTCGCTATCAGGATGTCGAAGAAGTTGAAGAGGTCATCAGGTGAGCGCAGACAGTCCAGTATTTGTACAGCCATTCAGCGCACTCTAACACCACCTCACATCGCACTCAGTTTTGTCCACCTGGTGCTACGCTCAAAACAGGTATGTTCCAAAAGGCCAGGTGGCTGAGGAAGAGTGGGAAAAGCTAAAACAGAAACACGAAGAGGAGGTCAAGATAGAGAAGGAGGCCAGGGAGGCCCAGTACAAGGCTGAGCAAGAGTACCAACAATTGATTGCAGAGGAGCAAGCTGCTTATGAAGCGAAGCGCATGGGCATGCCTAGCACGGGAGCTGCACCTATCCCTCCAGTAAGTTCCAAAGTGACAGGGATAGAGACAATACAGGGTCTATTTGCAGTAATATTTTGCTTCCAATCACCATCAATTGATTATTGACAATCAAATGCGTTTGCATTTTGTGGAATTTTAGGCTCCCCGTTTGGAGCAAGTATTCAAGCCTAAGGTCGTGAAGACTGTCGAAATTCAAAAGCACGTCCCGGTCTCCGTTGATGTTCCTGTGCCTTACATGGTACCAAAGCCCATTGTCGTCCCAGTTCAGGTGCCAGTTCTCAAGTTTAGGGACCATTTTGTTCCAGTTCCCGTGAGGCGCCGTGTTGTTCCTCGCATCCGCTGGACAAACGATGTGTACGAGGTAGAGTGCATTAAAGAGAAGCCTTACCTTCAGGTTCAAGACATTATCAAGCCCGTCCCATGCGATGTTGAAATTAAGGTCCACGAGTTCGTAGAGAAAGCACAGCCAATCAACCCTGCGGAGCTTTCACAAGCAGACGTTCATGCAATGTGGATGAGAGTCAACGCGGACCTGGCGGAGAAGAGAAAAGAAGAGCTTGGCGAGAGGTATCCGTATATCCAGCATCCCGAAGGCACCGTATTCGGGGAACCTGGCAGCAAGCGGACAGACGAAAGCGCAGAAGGAGCTGAAGTTAGTGACCCAGAAGCCCGTGAAGGCGTCGAGCCGTTGGCATTGCATCCTGGTCACCCTCTGAACATGACATACCTCCAGAACCAGTGGATCAAGAAGGAAACTACAGCAACTCACGAAATGTACACTCCCGAGTGGTTTGAGGCTCACCAGAAGGCCATGCACAACTTGACGATGCAGTATCCGACCCAACTTCAGCTTTCAGCTGAACAGGCTGCGCGACTGCAGCAAGACTCCCAGGCCTTTGGCGAGGCACCGTGGGTAGAGGTGGATGAGCATGGGTTGCCGAAGCCGAAACCTCAGAAAACCGAACAAGCCGGTAAATGCTGCAATGCCTGCTCAGCATCATGCGGGGGAAGTGGCAGCTCGTGCTGTGCATGCGGCGAAGAAAATTAGGCAGGCAACACACAATGCATACGATTCCCCTTTTGCACAGCTTCAACATAGCGTCAATGGCCCAAATGTCGGCTTCGCAGAGTAGCCCGATTGGAAGATTTGTGACTATCTCTTTTGCTGGCTGAGCCGTTTTTATACCCAGATGCGTCGTGTATCTATATACTTCTCATGTGATGCAATTACATCCATTCCGTTATTAGCTATAAGGAGGCCTTATGCTCTCCACTGAGACTGACAATCCGGGAGCTACTACAGCACAGCTGCAATTGCCTGATTGAGGCAGCTGAAGCTCTCCCGAAAGCTGGTGGCGCACCGTGTGTCTCAGCTGCCTGCTGGCAGTCTTTTGTTCATGAAGCAAGGCGCCTTGTCAGCGCTCTAGCAATTTACTACCAGCGCATGCTGTGGGAAAAAACAAGATTTGTGGTGCTTTCAAAACATGGTGTACAAATAATTTATGATTTGGGTGTTTTCAAGCCCTTGGGGGGCAGAATGTGTGCTAGTTGGGTCCAGTCAAAAAAGGTTGAGCTCTCTCCCCGCAAAGATTGTTCGCAGTTACTTTTTCAGGTACTTGCACAGCCCAGAATTATAGTACTGGCCAAAGGCCTTCTCCACCATGGCCTTTGTCAGAGATACGTCTTCTAGAGTATACTGGTGTTTTGATAGCTTATTGCGAGTCTTCTTATCCTCTTGGCAAAATTCAGTCATGCGCAGCCTTGCCTGTTCTGTCAGTGGTATTTTGAAGTGACTGTAGATCTTGGACACTGTGCCCAGCGGATTTTCTATTAAATCCTTGTACTGAACATCCAGTATTTGATCCTTTAGGTCTGGCCTCGAAGCACGAAAGTCCAGTGCTTGGTTAATCATTGATGACATTGCTTCCAATTCAAGTTTTCCGAGCTCGGTGGGGTTGACTGAGTCAAGTAGGGACTGCTGGGCGCACCTGACCAGACTGGCCCAGCTGGCTAGGGTATCTTTCGGGTCCCTGCGTACATCGAAGGAGCAAATAAAGCATCAGAAGCTGCAAAATTGATAAAACCTAGCAGATCAACAACCCAATGCACTAAATTGGCAGGGAAGCCCTCTGAAACCTAGTCTTACCGGTGCATAAATATAATCCTCGCATCTGGATAGGTCTCGAACAACGCGTCAAGAGTGAAAAGGTGGAATGGCATCTTCAGAAGCCAGCGATCTGCGACGCGCTGGTATTGCAAATGCTGGAGGAAACGCTTGTGAAATCTGTAGGCATTTTTCATTTCTTGGAAGTCATTGGCATATAGCCATTTCCTATAAGATGGCACGTTGAATTCAGTGCAAATTGAGTAGCATCTGCCGCAGTGTTCCAGCATGACAAAGTCCTCCTCGGGAAGCTCAGCGCTTTGTGCATGAATGCTTATCCATTCTTCAGAGAGAGCTAATTGGCTGTCGAGCACTTCTTGCGCAAATTTAATCCTAGGATCCTGCAGGTATTTAAGAGACACCAACAAGATGGGCAATGTGCGGAAGGCAGCACATGTGGGGGAAATGTGAGTGGAGCTACATATGTGCAGGCGGTTGTTCCGTTTGCAAATAGTGGCTTGTGATGTGACGCACGTGCTTCCATGACTCAGGGTCATTGCTAAGGCCCTTCTGGCAGTAGTCGCCATTGTTGCCGTAAGGAGCAATCATTTCACAATAACGAGCTGAGCGGTTGGATATGTCGGTTGCCATAATATTTTGTAGGAACGTAGTGCCTGTCCTATTTAGACCAACAATTATGAGTGGCTCTTTTATCTCCTGCTGTTCTATTTCTGGATGCTCGATTCTCATTTTCTCCATGTACATCAGGTTCATCAGCTGCTGGCGAACAGTGCGGAACATTGCCAACTTGCCACAGAACGACGGGTTGGATTCTTGCAAGAGTGAGTCCTTCAAGATGTGCAGGGGCTTCATGAAATAATCGTGGTCTTCGCCAAGCGAATCTAAGCCAGACATTCTCTTTGCATCTTCCAAACATGCTTCAGGGTCCACCCGAATTGCCTTGGAATTCTTCGGAAAGAACCCTGACTGCACACTGAGAGGAGGAACACACAAATCCGGCACACTTGCAACAAGCATACTGCACAAATAGAATGCCTCACTGGATTTGACAAGTGGATGCAGTCAGACGGAAGCACACCTGTAAAGCAGAGAATTTTTGAAGATATCTCTCTGATCTGGCCATTTGGCATCCGGCAGGTCCTCGAAAATATTTTTGTTTTCTATGGGGAAATCGTCAGTGCGTTGCTCTGAATCAAACCAATATTTCCTCATGAACTGCATGAGCGGCACAAATTTGAAAACGGGAGATTCGGGTCCACGAGCTTTGACTGCAGCCAGGAACTCGTCAACGCTGGCGCCTTTATACGCCAGCCCAAGCTCTTGACTCCAGACCTCCAGATGTTCCCTGGAAATGCAAAATCGGCATGCGAATTTACCATCGAGTTAGCGAAGCTTTACCTGGTTTTCACTTTCAGCTTCCCCTCCCCTGACTGGATAACCTACAGGGTCAAAACTCACCTTGTTATGGCACGCGGGTCAAATAGATGGTAGACGAAATGCTTCGGCTTTTCCAAAAGTGACACTCCAACCTGCAGGGCCCCGTACACATATGTCCTAGGAACTGTCTGAGAGAATCTATGATGGACTAAGACTTTTCTACATATCTACTGAGTAACAGGTTGGATTGCTTACCAGCATTTCACATATAATATCGACTGGAGTGAGTGGAGCAGCGGCACACCCTACTGGGAAAATTCCCTCTTGAATAGTAGATACCATAAGTGCAGTTGCGTAGTCGGTTCGATTTGTGTATCCCGTAGAGTAGGCAACGTAGGTATTCGGCAAGCGATATAAGAACACAGGCAGTCCCTTATCCCTGGCGCTGCACAAGACCAATTCAGCTGCCCACTTCGACCAAGGGTACCCCATGCGCAGGGGAGGATAAAAGGCCTCCATTTCCTCTACCGTCGGTCTGCTGTCTTCGGTGATACGATAGTCCCTGTATGCCCCAGTAAATTCACAAAAGAATGCTGGGAACTGCCCCAAAGTAGACGCAAAGTGCAACGGCTTCAACCTGTGTCTTGTGCAAAAATTAACGATCCCTAGAATACAGAGCACATTTGAAGAGCGTAATCGGGCGTAGTTGCTGAGTAAATTAACATCCCCTCCAGTGTGGTAAACAACATCAACTTTTCTGGAAAGCTCCTCCATCTGCTCTTCTTCAAGACCCAAGTTTGGAAGGGTGAAATCACCGGGTATGGGGTGGATTCGACTGCAATACTCTTCCTTCCAGCATTTGGCTTCTTTGCATGCCTGCCGAATCCGATCAAGAGCGTGGTCCGCATCTTTGGCACGGACTATGCACACAACCTCTAACTCTCTGGTTGCTTCCAGAAGTACCGAAAGCTGGATCCGTCCAACAAATCCTGTTGCCCCAGTTAACATAGCAGTTCGGTAGTTTTCCGGCGATGTAGGTGGTTCCAGGGTCTGCACATCGAACGTCAGTTGGTTTATTAATGACTCAACGTCTTCCGTTGGGTGAGGCACCCGGACTGCCAATCGAGGCTTCCTTTTAACTGCAGTTGTTGCTTCAGAACGGCTGGCATACGCGTCTCGAAGCTCTTCCCAGGCTACATTTAGCCTGTCGAAGTCCTCGGAAACAGAAACCTCCAGCCTTTCTAGTGCGCTCACAATATCTTCGACAGAAGCCATCTCGCTGAGAGATCCGTAGGATGCAGTTAGTGAATCTACATATAAGGCATATCGTTCTGCTGGGACTAGCACAGACATCAACCACTGGTCGATCGTCATTTGCAAAGTGTCTGCCAGCGTCCCTCTGGAGCCAGATGCGCCCTCAGGTGATCTGGCCCTGTTCAGAATATACTCGGCAATGTCTTCCACACTGGGATTCTCGAACATTAGATTCTGAGGAAGCTTCACCCCAGTCTTCTCTGCAACGGAGTTCCGGAATTCCACCGCACCGAGGGAATCAAGCCCTAGGTCAATAAGCGGGGTTGCTGCATTCGGTTTCGTTGTTGACCCAGAAACCGCTTGTGCAACGTCGACGAGAATTTCAACGAGGGCCTCTTTGCTGATAGAATTCAGGTCAATCATGGTGCTAAACGTAACTGCTGTAACTGTCGAAACATCTGAGAAAAACGGTGGTGGATCGAAAGCGTAGCGCCGCAGGAATTTGCGCCACATCAATGCCTGGGCACACACAACTGCTTGTTGGGGATTCTTTAGGACGTCCATGAGAACTCTGGCGCCCAACTCATTGCTTATGCCCATCATGCCAGCCTTGTCAATGTGCTGTCTCAACCCAGCTGCCATTCCCTGCTCAACCCACGGACCCCACTGGATACTCTGTCCACACAATCCTAAGGATCGGCGCCATGTTGTTAAGGAGTCAAGGCAAGAGTTGGCCGCTGCATAGTTCGCCTGACCAAAGTTACCCAGAAGAGCAGCAACTGAAGAGAACATCAAGAAAATTTCGAGGTCCTTGTTCAAGTCCAACTCATCACTGCCTCAACCCAGCTGCCATTCCCTGCTCAACCCACGGACCCCACTGGATACTTTGAGCGCACAAACCTATAGACCGCCGCCACGCAGCAAGTGAATCCAGGCAGGCGTTGGCCGCTGCATAGTTCGCCTGACCAAAGTTACCCAGAAGAGCAGCAACTGAAGAGAACATCAAGAAAATTTCGAGGTCCTTGTTCAAGTCCAACTCATCGCACACCTCATGCAAATTCCAAGCACCCACCACCTTCGCGCCATAAACCTTCTCAATTGATGCCTTGTCTTGCTCTGCGAGGGCCTTGTCGTCAGTCACTCCTGCTGCATGGAATATGCCGCGCACGGGAGGCCAATCATCAGACTGAAGCTCCTTAAATGCTCTAAGCACGTCTTCCCTCTTGCTCACGTCGCACTTGATGTTTACTACATGGATATTGGGTGGCGTGCTCAACAGATACTGCCAAATATCTCCCTCCCTAAGTTCCGCTGACGGCTCGCCAGATCTCGAAAGTAGTGCAATGTGCCGTGCACCTTCCTCTACGAGCATCTTGCACACAACAAGTCCAAGGGCTCCGTGGCCACCTGTGATTACATAGGACTTTTGTAGAAGCGCCGTATGCGCCTTTGGTGAAAGT
>NW_013550262.1:5107-5901 GCF_000499425.1 Eimeria acervulina | reverse complement strand
TAATATAATATAATATAATATAATATAAGAGAAAATGCTAACCAGCAGCAGCTTAAGAGGCAGCAGCAGATCTGCTGTCTCTGGCAGCAGCAGCAGCAGCAAATTTGTTTCTTTAGCAATCCAGAGACAATCTAAAGATTGAAGTCTTGCTTTTAGCTGAGATAAGAAGCCTACGACGCCTTCTTTAAACTGCGTATTTATTCCTGCTGCAGCAAGCTGCAGCAAGCTGATGCAGCTGCTGTGAAGAAGAGACAAGAAAGACAAACACTCTAAGCCGCACTCAATCGAAATCCATACGTTAACATCCCCCAGCAGCACGCTGCAGCAGCTGCTGCTGCTGCTGCTGCTGCTGCAACGCTCGCTGCTGCTGCTGCTCCGCCGCATCACATTGGGTTCCTGCTGCAGAGCCTCTGAACTAGACACGCCTGCTGCTGCTGCTGCTGCTGCACCTGCTGCTGTACCACCTGCTGCTGCTGCTGTGCCTGCAAAACCCCTGGGCTGCTGCATGCTTGTAGACTGCTCCGACTCTTCTTCCTCAGCAGCAGCAGGAGCAGCAGCAGGAGCAGCAGCAGGAGCAGCAGCAGCAGCAGTAACGGCTTGCTGACCGTCTGCCGTTGCCGCCCCAGCAGCAGAAGCTGCATCTGCTTCTGCTGCTGCTTCTTCTGCTGCTGCAGCGTCTGCTGCTGACACTGCTGCAGCAGCAAACGCTCTTGCATGTCTTATAACATCAAGAGGATAGCCCGCAGGGAAGTACTGCTGCTGAGGAGACACCAGCTCGGGGCTCAACAATACCC
>NW_013550262.1:0-5007 GCF_000499425.1 Eimeria acervulina | reverse complement strand
ACCCTAAACCCTAAACCCTAAACCCTAAACCCTAAAGCCTTGCTGCGGTTCGTCCTTGCCCGTCGTTTTCTCTGCAGCTTCCACCGATGTTTATTTGTTTGCTTAATATTATTATTATTATTATTATTATTTTGTTATTATTATTATTATTTTCTTTCTTTGCGGGTTATGAGCTAATGCTCTTCGCTCTGTCTGCTGAGGTGTTTCCTGCCTGATAACTCCTTCGCCTAAACACTGCCCGCAGCAGCAACAGCAGCAGCAACTACTACTACTGCCACAGCAGCAGCAGCAGCAGCCGCAGCAGCAGCAGCAGCCGCAGCAGCAGCAGCTCAAGCTGCAGAAGCCCCGGAAGGCAGCTTCTGGGGTGGCAGCAGTCTCTTGTGCGAGGCGCCTTGTACTCTTGTCTAACTGCTACTAAACTGCAGCAGCAGCAGCAGCTGCTGCTGCTGCTCGTGCTGCAGCAGCAAACTGCAGCAGCGCGGGGTTACTTCCCCTTGCTGCTGCTACAGCACCACCGTCTCCTGCTGCAGCACACTGTCTCGCTGCTGCTGCAGCGGACCCCTTACTGTTTCCTTTTGCTGTTGCTGCTCACTAGTGCTGCTGCCGCTCTTGCTGCTGCTGCAGCTGCTGCTGCTGCTCTCGCTGCTGCTGCTGGGGCTGTTAAGGAGACTACTTGGCTGCTCCTTTTCTTAGGAATTAACTCTACTAGTTATAACTAATAATTATTTATGAATTAAAATAAAACAAAAAACAACAAAATATCTTATAAACAAATTATGCTGCTGCAAATACAGTCGGGACTGGGGAGCCGCAGCAGCAGCAGCAGCAGCAGCAGCAGCAGCAGCGGAAGTGGCTGCTGCTGACGCTGCAGCAGCTGAGGGTTTTGTCGCTGTTTGCCCTTTCTTTGAGTGTCTTTGAGGATAAATTTACCTTTAAACTTCATTAGTTATTTTGCTCGGGGTGTACATACAGCTGGGTGGCAGCAGCAGCAGCAGCAGCAGCAGCGACAGGAGCCGTGTCGGCAGAAGGTCTTCGACTTTGCGCATGCGGCAGCAGCAGCAGGAGCAGCAGCAGCAGCAACAGCAGCAACAGCAGCAGCAGCAGTATTAGATTGCGGTGTACATACACCTCAGCTGCTTCTTCATCTCTTAGGCTGCGGCGCCACACGATCTCCGTTACTGCAGCAGCAGCTCTTTGAGCGATTGTTATCGCAGCAGCAGCAGCAGCAGGCAGCAGCAGCAGCAGAAACAGCAGCAGCAACAACACTAGAAGCGGAAGGAGACCGTCCTTCGTGGCTACAACAACCTCTAGCAGCAAGAGCAACACCAGCAACAGCAGCAGCAGCACCAGCAGCAGCAGCAGCGGTAACGGCAGAGGGAGCAGCAGCACCAGCAGCAGCAGCAACAGCCCTAGAAGCAGAAACACAAGTAGGACCAGCAGCAGCAGCAGCAGCAGCAGCACAAGAATGGAGGGGAAGCCTTTGGTGCTGCGGCTTCGTGCTGCTGCTGGGCACAGCAGAATCACCTGCAGCAGCAGCAGCACCGCCGCTGAGCTGTACACGCAGGTGGCGCTGCAGTTTAAAACACCCGAGGATGCGCTGCAGCTATTCACAGATGCGGCCAAACAGCAGGTGCTGCTGCTGTTGCTGCTGCTGCTGCTGCTACTGCCGCCGCTGCTGTTGCTATCGCTGTTGCTGCTGATTCTGTTGGTGCTGCTGTTGCTGTTCCTGTTGCTGTTGCTGTTCCTGTTGCTGTTGTTCCTGTTGTTGCTGTTGCTGCTGTTGCTGTTGCTGTTGTTGCTGCTTATGCTGCTGTTGCTGCTGCTGTTGCTGCAGAGTTCGCATAGGTGCTTTTGCTTATAATGAGATCTTGACGTTGGCTGCACCATTGGTTGTGCTGCTGCTTTTGCTGCTGCTGCTGTTACTGCTGCTGCTGCTGCTGCTGCTGCAGTTGGTGCCCCGCACATCGTCATCTCTGGAGGAGCTGGGTTTATACTCGGGGAGTCTCTTGTTTGTTGAGACAGCAACAGCAGAAGCTGCTGCTGCTGCTGCTGCTGCAGTTGCTGCTGCAGCTGGGCGCTCCTACCCACAGAGTGGCCCAGAGGGAAGAAGCGGTAGGGCTTAGGGCTTAGGGTTTAGGGTTTAGGGTTTAGGGTTTAGGCCTTTCAGGGTTTAGGGTTTGGAGACAGGTGAAAGGAGACAGAAAGAGACAAGGGTGAAGAAAGGAGGCAGAAGGAGACAGCAGCATCAAATGCATTTGCTTCGTTATAATTCAATCTTATATTGTCTCTGTGTGTCTTGCTGCTGCTGCTGCTGCCGCTGTTGCTGTTGATGTTGCTGTATCTGCTGCTGCTGCTGCTGCAGATGCGCCGTCGTCCAGCAGCAGCAGCAGCAGCAGCAGCAGCAGCCAGCCTATGGATAGAAGCAGCAGCAGCAAGAGTAGCGGCAGCGCGAAGCCTTCAGGCAAGCGCAGCAACGGCAGCAGCGGGGACAGCAGCAGCAGCAGCAGCAGCAGCAGCAGCGGGGACAGCAGCAGCAGCAGCAGCAGCAACAGCGTGTATCAATCCTTTGATAGATTTGTAGAGGAGAGACAATTTGCTGTTTTAGATTTGCCGCTGCTCAAGAGCTACAAACCCACTAAGCTGCAGGCGGGACAGATGAACAGAGTACAAACCCTAAACCCTAAACCCTAAACCCTAAACCCTAAACCCTAAGTGTGCAGTTGATGAAGGAGTTCATTGAGGGTTGCAAAACTTTCAAAGAGTCTCCGTGTGGCTTCTGGCGAAGTTCCTCTTTTGCGTGTCATGCTGCTGCTGCTGCTGCTGCAGCTGCTGCTGTTGCTGCTGGGTTGCAGCTGCATGCGCGTTCCCTGCTATATCTGCTGCATATATATATATATATATCTGCTGCAGCAGCTGCAGCAGCAAAAGTATATATATATGTAATGCTGATGAGCGTTGTTGTTTTTGCTGCTTGTGCAGTTTGTGTGTATGCATGTGTTTGCATTTCCTTTGCTGCTGCTGTTGCTGCTGCTGTTGCTGCTGCTGTTGCTGCTGCAGCTGCCTCAGACCCTGAGTCTGAAGCACCAGGTGTATCGGCACGTAGACCATTTAGAGTTGATGAATGTTAGCGAAGCACGGGACTTTGTCTCCTTCTGGAGGGACAGTCTCTGCATGCAGCAGCAGCGCTTTGGCCTAATGTTTGGCTATTACACAGAAGACAATCATTATAATAAAGGCATTCGAGCAGTTTGTGAAGCTATCTACGAACCCCCGCAGGTATGCTCCATCTGCTGCTGCTGCTGCTGCTGTTGCTGTTGGTGCTGCTGCTGCTGCTGCTCCTGCTGATGCTGCTGATGTTGCTGGTGTTGCTGTTGGTGCTGCTGCTGTTGCTGTTGGTGCTGCTGCTGTTGCTGTTGGTGCTGCTGCTGTTGGTGCTGCTTTTGTTGTTGCTGCTGGTGTTGCTGCTGTTGGTGCTGCTGTTGCTGCTGGCGCTGCTGCTGGTGGTGCTGCTGCTGGTGGTAGTGCTGCTGGTGTTGCTGCTGATGATGCTTCTTTTTCTGCTGGTGCTGCTCTTCTTGTTGCTGGTGGTGTTGGTGCTGCTGCTGTTAATGCTGCTGCTGCTTTGCTGCTGCCGCTGGAGTTGCTGCTGGGTGTTGTGCTGCTTTTGCTGCTGCTGCTGACGTTGCTGCTGCTGCTGTTGATGTTGCAGCTGCTACTGCTGCTGTTAATGATGCTGCTACTGGTGGTGATTGTGCTGCTAATTGTTCTGCTGCTGTTGTTGCTGGCGCGTTTTGCTTCGGTTGCTTGCTGCTGCTGTTGCTGTTGCTGCTGCTGCTGCTGCTATCCCTGTTCTTCGTACCTTGGTTTGTTTGTTTTGTTTGTTTGTTTGTTTATATATTTATTTGTTTTTGTTTGCATATATTAATTATAATTATATATTTCTTTGTTTTGTTTGTGTTCATACAGGAGGGAGAAGGAGAGGGATGGCGATTAATAGAGAGCGGAGCAGCAGCAGCTGCAGCAGACCAGCAAGCAGCAGCAGCAGCAGCAGCAGCAGAAGCAGAGACTGCAGCAGCAGTTGCTGCTCGCCTGGGCTTAGAGCTCATTGGCTGCATCTTCACGCATAAACCCAGGCAAGAGCCTCTAACCCCAGCAGAGATTCTCTTCCTCGCCAGGTAAACCCTAAACCCTAAACCCTAAACCCTAAACCCTAAACCCTAAACCCTAAGCCCTAAACCCTAAACCCTGAGGCTTCTTTAAAGTAAAACCCTAAAACCTAAACCCTGAGCCTGGTATATGAAGGCCCTAAACCCTATGCCTTGCTTTGCGGCTGGAAGAGATGTAAACCCTAAACCCTAAACCCTAAACCCTAAACTGTAATCTAAAAGTATTTTCTGTAGATCCTCACCCCTAAAGCACAAAGTCTCCTTTGGATTGCTAAGACAACTGGCGGGGAAAAGAAAGCTCTTCCCGCTGCTGCTGTTGCTGCTGCTGCTGCTGCCGCTACTGCTGCTGCTGCTGTTGCTGCTGCTGCTGCAGGCTGCAGCTGAAGCATTTGCATGGAGGCCACTACACGGGGTATCCGATGCCCAAGCTGGTTGCTTGTACTGTGGCGCTGCAGCACACGGATGAGCAGCAGCAGCAGCAGCAGCAGCAGCAGCAGGAGCAGGAGGTGGTTCCTAATGCCTTTATGGTTTCAGACTTAGTAAGATTTTATTTATTTATTTATTTTTTTTTTGTTGTTTTTATTTATTTTCTTCTGCCTCTCTTCTGTGTGCTTCGCGCTTGGTTTTAGGGTTTAGGGTTTAGGGTTTAGGGTTTAGGGTTTAGGGTTTAGGGTTTAGGGTTTACCTCGATATATCCCCTGTCTTCTTAATTTAATTTTATTTTTTTAGATTTCTTCTTTCTCTGTTTTTCTTTTTGCTGTTTGTCTCTCGCTCGTTTATTCTGCGCAGCTGTTTGTCTCTTTGTTTTGTTTGTATAATATTAATATAATATAATATATAT
>NW_013550263.1:4555-7502 GCF_000499425.1 Eimeria acervulina | reverse complement strand
ATATAATATATAATATATAATATATAATATATAATATATATATAATATATATTATATATAAAATAGAATATAAAAATATATAAAATATAAAACCATGAAAAGTACAAAAAAATCAAAGTAAAGCAAACAGTAATTGCTGCAGCAACTGCTAGGGTTTAGGGTTTTGCTAGGGTTTAGGGTTTACTAGGGTTTAGGGTTTTGCTAGGGTTTAGGGTTTATGCTATCTATATATAGACCCCTAAAACACCGAGGTGAACATACACCCCAACTCGGGGGTTTAGGGTTTAGGGTTTAGAAAATAATAATCAGATTCATAGCAAACACTTCTTCGATACAGGTTGCGGGGGGCCCCCAGGGGGGCCCCCAACAGCACAGGGGGGCCCCTGGGGGCCCCCCTGTTAAATAGCAGGGGGCCCCTTAAGCTGCAGGTAGCAGCAGCATGGGTACTGCTGCAACAGCAAGCAGCACTGCTGCAGCATCAAGCAGCACTCCTGCAGCAGCAGCAGCAACACTGCTGCAACAACATCCCTAGAATGTAGTATTAAAACTGTTTCCTCTTCGTTTGGGGGCCCCTGGGGCCCCTCTGGGGGCCCTTTCATTTTAGGGGCCCCTTACCTATGGGGGGACCCCTACTAGTACCCAGTCCCTCTAAGGGGGCCCCCCAAGTCCCTCTAAGGGGCCCCCTATACTTCTAAGGGGGCCCCCCAGGTCCCTCTAAGGGGCCCCCTATACTTTTAGGGGCCCCCCTATACCTCTAGGGGTCCCCCTATACCTCATGGGGGCCCCCTCAGTGCCCCTAAGGGGGCCCCCAGCAGTTGCACTGAGGGGCCCCCTAAGTCCCTCTGAGGGGCCCCTTCATTTTAAGGGGGCCCCCGTTTCTCTAGTGGGGCCCCAGTGTATCTGAGGGGCCCCATCAATTTAAAGGGGCCCCCAATAACTCTAAGGGGCCCCCACTCTATCTAAGGGGCTCCCAGTCCCTCTAAGGGGGCCCCCAGTCCATCTAAGGGGGCCCCCTTCAAGCTAAGGGGCCCCCCGTCCCTCTAAGGGGCCCCCAGTCCCTCTAAGGGGCCCCCAGTCCCTCTAAGGATCCCCCAGTCCATCTAAGGGGGCCCTCTTCAAGTAAGGGGGCCCCCAGTCCCCCTAAGGGGCCCCCAGTCACTTTGAGGGGCCCCTTCAAGTTAGGGGGCCCCCAATCCCTCTAAGGGGCCCCCAGTTCATCTAAGGGGGCCCCCAGTCTATCTAAGGGGGCCCCCCAGTCTATCTAAGGGGGCCCCCTTCAAGCTAGGGGGCCCCCAGTCCCTCTTAGGGGCCCCTCAAAGTTAGGGGGCCCCCATCCCTATGAGGGGCCCCTCCTTTTAGAGGGGCCCCTCGTTAATAAAAAAAAGTTATAACGGGGCCCAGGCATCCTTAGGGGGCCCCTCCTTGATGAAGTTATATACTTATATCCCTTATCCTTTCAGCAGCAGAAGCTGCAGCAGCAGCAGCAGCAGCTGCAGCAGCAGCTGGAGCAGCTGTAGCAGCAGCAGCAGCTGCAGCAACAGCTGCAGCAGTAGGGGGCCCCCCTCTTCTCTTTTTTAGGGGGCCCTCCTGTCTCTACTGTATTTGCTGCTGCTGCATAAGGAGACAGCTGTCTCTGTTATTTATTTTATTTGTTTTATTTATTTTATTTGTTTTATTTAATTTATTTATTTTATTGTCTCTGCTGCACATGGCTTTGATATTTGGGGTGAAAATCAAACGCCTGCTGCAATCCCCTAAGAACAAATAAATAAATATAAATAAATATAAATAAATATAAATAAATATAAATAAATAAATATAAATAAATATAAATAAACAAATATAGATAAATTAATACATATGAATAAATACAGCAGCAGTAGCAAGATCAGCAGTAGCAGCAGCAGCAGCAGAACCAGCAGCAGCAGCAGAAGCAGCAGCAGAAGTAGCAGCAGCGAAAACAGCAGCAGAGACAGCACCGCCACCAGCAGCAGCAGGCCCAGCAGCACCAACAGCAGGCCCAGCACCAGCAGCAACAGCAGCAACAGCAGCAGCATCAGCAGCAGCAGCATCAGCAGCAGCAGCAGCAGCAAATGTGCTTACCTAGGAATACGAATTCTGATGCATCTGCTAAGAGGACGCCGCACTGCTGAGCGGAGCGAACATCACACCCCAAAGACACCGCAAACTCTGCTGCTGCTGCTGCTGCTGCTGCTGTTGGTGTGGGGTGTGCACCATCACCATCATCAGCAACAGCAGCAGCATCAGCAGCAGCAGCAGCAGCAGATTGCATGTGGAAGGTAGCTCTACCGCTGCGCCGAATAAAGAGGCGACCGATGCGCCCAGAGGGCAGCTCCTCCAATGTACTGAGGGGCTCGCTGCTGCTGCTGCTGCTGCTGCTGCTGCTGGGTTGCTGCTGCTGCTGCACCATGGCGGCTCTGTCAAGAGGCGGAAGACACCGCGGCAGCTGCAGCAACATAAATGGGCCGCTGCTTGAGACAGATTCGTTGCTGCTGCTGCTGCTGCTGCTGCTGCTGCTGATTGCTGCTTCTGCTGCAGCTGCTGCCTCCCGCAGCACCGCCCCAACTGACGGAGGAGGCGGCTTCGTCTGCAGCACAAGATACAACACGAAGAGACAATGCAGCAGCAGCTGCAGCTGCAGTAGCAGCAGGAGTAGCAGCAGCAGCAGCAGAAGTAGAAGCAACTACAGCAGCAGCACAAGCTGCTGCACCAGCCACGCATGCTGCTGCAGCAGCAGCAACAGCAGAAATAGCAGGAGCAGCACAAGCTGCTGCACCAGCCACAAATGCTGCAGCAGCAACAGCAGCAGCAGCAGCAGCAACAGCAGCAACTGAGATACTCACCCAAGTGAAAGGAAGAGACAGCGGCGTGTATATGCAGCCATCTTGAGTATCTGCTGTACTGAGAGACTCCAAAGAAAGACCGT
>NW_013550263.1:2547-4455 GCF_000499425.1 Eimeria acervulina | reverse complement strand
TGCTGCTGCTGCTGCTGCTGCTGCTGCGGGGGAGGCGCTTCTGCTGCTGCTGCTGCTGCTGCTGCTGCCTTTTCCAGTTGGTTCAGCGCCGCTCTTTCGCTCTGGAACTGCACTTGCCGCTTGTGCTGCTGCTGCTGCTGCTGCTGCTGTTGCTGCTGCTGCTGCTCCGACTTCACCGGTTGTCGGCCTTGTTCTGCTGCAACACGGCGTTTCAGTTGCTGCTGCCTTTGCTGCTGCTGCTGCTGCTGCTGCTGCGCCAGCGGCAGGCCGTGCAGCAGCATTCCTGTGAGCGATAATTCTGTCCCTTCAGAAGCAGCAGCTGTTGCTGCTGCTGCTGCTGCTGCTGTGCGGGGGCCTGCAGCAGCAGAAATATTTGGAACAAAGCGGAAGCGCGATTGCTGCTGTTGCTGCTGTTGCTGCTGCTGTTGCTGTTGCTGCTGCTGCTGCTGCTGCTGCTGCAATGAGCTCGAACGAGGCAGCCGAGGGAGAACCGCACGGGGAGGTCTCACCGCGTGCTGCTGCTGCTGTTGCTGCTGCTGCTGCAGCAACAACAGCCGCTGGGCTGCAGCCAGGAAGGAATTGGGTACTGGCGAGCTGCTATCGGAGGCAGCAGCTTGTTGCTGCTGCTTCTCTTGCAGCTGCTGCTGTTCTTGCTGCTGCTGCTGTTCTTGCTGCTGCTGCTGTTCTTGCTGCTGCTGCTGTTCTTGCTGCTGCTCCTCAAGTGCTTCTTCCTCGCTCTCATCAAGCTGCAGTGGGCGCCTCAGTCTCCTCCTTTGTCTTTGCTGCTGCTGCGATCCTGCAGCAGCAGCTGCTGCTGCTGCTGTTTCTGCGGCACCTGCTGCTGCAGCAGCAACGGCGGAAGCCTCATCGCCTCCACCCAACTCAGCAGCAGCAGCAGCAGCAGCAGGAAGCGACTGTACAGCAGCGACAAGTGGCGGCAGAAATTCATGGTGTGCTGCTGCACCCACCTGGGGAACGGCAGCTGCAGCAGCAGCGCCCTGCTGCTGCTGCTGCTGCTGTTGCAGCTGTTGTTGCTGCTGCAGCAGCAGCTGCTGCTGCTGCTCAAGAGAAGGCAGTTGAGGGGGAGATGCAGCAAATTCAATAAAAGGAGAGGGCTCTGTCCTAGGAGATACAGACAGCACCAACGGCGCCTCAGCAGCAGCAGCAGCAGCAGCAGCAGCAGCAGCAGAAGGGGCCCCCAACCCCATGCCAGGGGCCTTCTCCCACTTCTCCTCTTCCATAGAGAAAAACAAAAAATCACGATTAAGGGTTTAGGGTTTAGGGTTTAGGGTTTAGGGTTTAGGGTTTAGGGTTTAGGGTTTAGGGTTTGAAGGGAGAGATGGTAGGACTTCTCTCCTTCTTGTAGATTAGTCAATGAATAAATAATTATTATTAATTTAAAAATCAATTAAAATATATTTATTGCAGCACAAACAAAGAAGAAGAATAAGGGGGCCCCAGCTGCTGCTGCTGCTGCTGCTGCTGCTGCTGCTGCTGCAGTCTCTCTGCTGCGGGGCCCCCCAGGGGTTTGTGTACATCTCCCCTGTATTCTTTTTCTGAGTTTGTCTTGAAATAATTAATTAATTTATATTTAATTAATATATTTTAAACTCATATCTACTTCTTTAAATCTACGGGGGCCCCCAGAAACACCTAAATAATATGAGCTGCTCTTCATAGGGGGGCCCCTATTGGATCCAGGGGCCCCCCCATAGTACCCTGGGGGCCCCCTACAGTACCCTGTGGGGCCCCACAGCGCCCTGTGGGGCCCCCTGCAGTACCCTGTGGGGCCTGTGGGGCCCCACAGTACCCTGGGGGCCCCCCAGTGTCTTAAGGGGGGCCCCTGAAGTATTCAGGGGGGCCCCCAGGTCTTGGGGGTCGGTAGCAGCGAGCTGCATATCTTATGAG
>NW_013550263.1:0-2447 GCF_000499425.1 Eimeria acervulina | reverse complement strand
TAAGAAGAGGAAGAGTGCAGCAGCAGCAGCTGCTGCAGCGGCTGCAGCAGCTGCTGCTGTTGCTGCTGTTGCTGCTTCTGCTGTCTAGTATTAAAGGGGGCCCCTCTGCTGCTCTTTCAATAACCAGCAGCACTCAGGGGCCCCCTCTTGCATTTATCCTCCCACAGATGCAACGGGGCTTCGTTTCAAGACGCAGCAGCAGCAGCAGCAGCAACAGCAGCAGCAACAGCAGCAGCAACAGCAGCAGCAACAGCAGCAGCAACAGCAGCAACGATGACGAAGACAGCAACAGCAAAAGCAGCAGCACCAGCAGCACTAGCAGCACCAGCAGCACTAGCAGCAGCAGCAGCAGCATCATCAGCAGCATCAGCAGCAAGAGCAGCAGCAGGAAGAAGGGTATATTAGTCCCCCGTAGGCCTGGCCGAAGCCCTTTGCTTCCTCGTCATCATTCTCACCGATATATTCATCTACGAACGCATGCACAGATTAAAAAGCATTTTAAGAGAGTACCTTTGGATAGCCCAGAGGGAGCAGCAGCAGCAGCAGCTGCTGCTGCTGCTGCTGCTGCTCCTTCTGCCTCTCTTGCACAGAAAATAGCAGCAGAAGCAGCAACACCTGCTGCTTTTAAATGGGTATCTGGCTGCTTCCTTAGACTTCGAGTCTGCTGCAGCAGGAAAGATGATGCAGCAGAGACACTAAGAAGGGTGGAGGCAGCACTGCAGCAGCTAAACCTCCTTGCTGCTAAGCAGCAGCAGCAAAGGCTGCAGCAGCAGCAGCAGCTGCTGCAACAGCAGCTCATAGTGCTGAAACAACAGCTGCAACAGCAGCAACAACAGCAACGCATGCAAAAGCAGCAGCAGCAGATGCAGCAGCAGGTGGAGGAGCTGCAGCAGCGGCTACAGCAGGTGCAGCAACAGCAGCAGCAGCAACAGCAACAGGGTGTGCCTCCTACCTTTATAATGTCTGTATCGTCTCTGCCTATACACCGCAAGCTGCTTTGTTTGCTGCGATCTCCCTTTAAACATAAAGACAGCAGAGAGCAGTATGAATTGCTGCAGCGCAAAATCCTCGTGGATGTACACCTCAGCAGCGAACTGATACATTATCTTAAAACGAAGCAGCAGCAGCTATGCAGCAGCAGCAACTGCAGCAGCAACAGCAGTAACAGCACCAACAGCAGCGACAGCATCAGCAGCAGCGGAAGCAGCAGCAGCAGCAAGAGCAACAGCAACAGCAACAGCAACAGCGATAGCACTAACAACAGCAGCAGCGACAGCAGCAGCGACAGCAGCAGCAGCAGCAGCAGCAGCAGCAGCGACATGTGGGGTTATCCAATGGAGTCGGTGAAGAGACTCCGCTCTTTCGTGCGTCTCTACCGCCGTCATCTGGGTGTATATACTCAGCAGCAGCAGCAGCAGCAGCAGCAGCAGCAGCAACAGGAGCAGCAGCAGCAGCAAGGGTTGAATAAAGATAAGGCTTTAGAAGTTGCGGTGTATAGGGAGTTAGAGACTCTGGTCTTTCCCGCCGCATTTTCTGCAGTGTCTCCGCAGCAACAGCAGCAACATCAGCATCAGCAGCAGCAGCAGCAGCTGCAGCAGCAGCAACTATCAACAATCTTAAGCATCACTCTACCAGATAGAGTAGAAGTACAGCCTCACTTTGAGCTGTACATACACCCGGAGAAACTCCGCAGAATTTGGGGGCGGCTGCAGATGCAAAAATTTTGGCAATCCAAATATATTAAATATAAAGAGGTATGTCTTTGTCTTTATTATTTAATTAATTAATTAATTAATTAATTAATTATTTATTTAGATAGATAGATAGATAGATAGTTATAAAATATAAAGAGGTATGTCTTTGTCTTAATTAATTAATTAATTAATTATTTATTTATTTAGTTAGTTAGTTAGATAGATAGATATAAAATATAAAGAGGTATGTCTTTGTCTTTATTAATTAATTAATTAATTATTTATTTATTTAGATAGATAGTTAGATAGATAGATATAAAACATAAAGAGGTATGTCTTTGTCTTTATTATTTAATTAATTAATTAATTAATTATTTAGTTAGTTAGTTATTTATTTAGTTAGTTAATTAGATAGATAGATATAAAATATAAAGAGGTATGTCTTTGTCTTTATTATTTAATTAGTTAATTAATTAATTAATTAATTAATTAGTTAGTTAGTTAGTTATTTACTTAGTTAGTTAGTTAGATAGATAGATATAAAATATAAAGAGGTATGTCTTTGTCTTTATTATTTAATTAATTAATTATTTATTTATTTATTTAGATAGATAGATAGTTAGTTATTTATATATTTAGTTAGTTAGTTAGTTAGTTATAAAAGATAAAGAGGTATTTCTTTGTCTTTATTATTTATTTATTTATTTATTTATTTATTTGTTTAGTTAGTTAGTTAGTTAGATAGATAGATAT
>NW_013550264.1:5502-8155 GCF_000499425.1 Eimeria acervulina | reverse complement strand
GTGTGTGTGTGTGTGTGTGTGTGTGTGTGTGTGTGTGTGTGTGTGTGTGTGTGTGTGTGTGCAGGCCGCAACGTAGGTAACAAGGGAGTCGGGGCAACGCATCTGCCACCTGGTTCCGCGCGGTGGGTGTAACAGTGTTGCGGCCTCTTCCGCGGGCATTCTTTGGCCAATATGTCGTAGGCCTTCTCTGCAAGGGTCCTTTTTCTCACGTTGTTCTTCACTAGTTCGGTAGACACGTAACTCATACCACTTGCCATTATAATTTCTCAGATTGTCAGACTGGAAATACCAAGCAACCTTATACACAGTCTGTCAATCAACAGGGCCTACTAGATGACCTCCCGAGAAACGTTCTTGTCCACACCGCATCGTCAACCCCTTCACGACACGTTCAATACTTGACTATTCACCATTAGCTACTGTGAACCTATATTCCTCTGAAAGCCGCCATACCTTAAGCCGTAGACGTTCGACCATATTAGCACTGATGAAGCTGCGTGCTACCCCTGTATCCACCGGGTGGTGTTGGCTGCGGTCGATGTCTCCACTCTGCCTCGCACCTCAAGCGACTATTCATTGGGCAATTTCTAGCGTAGAGTCCCATATCTGCACACTCCCTACATATTTCCCCTGCTCGCCTTAACATATCAGAGCGTGAGGGAGAATGACGCGCCGACCGCCCCTTGCCTTTACAGTCTATACATCTGAGTCCCTTGTCGTCTCGTAGTTCGCGGGATTTGCCTCCTTTGCCGCTTCCTTGCATCAACCCAGCGTCTATTGCGCCCGTTCAATTTTTCATTTATCGTGCCTACGGTCGACTTCAGCTCAGTAGACGCCTCACGTAACCATGATAGGCTCGGAGGAATTCCCTCACAGTTTCCGCATTCTCAGGAGTTATGTGGATAACAGGCCTGCTATGCTGAATTAATTCCGGAGATCTCGGGTCCTGTATGTCGTTATCAGAGTCGTGGCCTGGGGTCGGGTCGTCGGTTCGACAGGGGGTTTCATTTGCTCGACTGCCCGGTAACTTCTCCACTGACGGTGCCACTCGATTGATGAAATGGATGTCTCTTCGTCGCCCTTGCCTACTGCACTAGGAGTCTTGTATCCTGTTGTTCTTTTCTCCTTCGGGACCTGCCTATGGTCCGCACCCAAAATGCTCCCGTTGCGCAGTCGCATAAGTGACTCTGCCTCTGGCGTCTTCTCTCCATTGGCGTAAAGATTCACTAACGTGAGCAGTTGCGGACTGAACATTGCGTAGAACAAGTCTCGGGTTCAAATTTTCCGGACCAGCCCCCAAATATAGTAGACAGCTCTCACCCACGGCTGTTACTATGCTAGTATGTGCTATTCTATACAGTCACTTAGGTGCACGCTCAGTATCTATCGCCCGCTCAACGAATCTTCCCTTGATTAACGAAAATAAAGGGCAGAACCCTTAAAAACCACATTCGCATCTCATACCTTTAAAAAAGAGAACCAAGAGTAACATAACTCTCGCTTGTGACCCTTCAGCGAGTCAGCGCCTGGGCGGCAGTGCCAGCCTAACACCCGTACGTGGGGTCCTTGCCGAGCAGCCTTGGGCTCCAGGCTTCTTTTTCTATCTCATGTTACTTGATTCGTTTACTCTTTCTGCTCGGCAGGCCGCTAGAGGACCGATTTGAGCACTGTTGTAGTGCCGGTGCACTCCAGCAGGAGTGCCTGGAGCAACTACGGCGAGCTCTGCAACTGCTATATGAGAAGCATTGGCCCTTGGAGGCACAAAAGAGCTAGTGTTTCGTGTAGTCAAGTACCGTCCTTGGGTTCGTGTGTCTGAAGCAGGCGACGAACCAGATCATTTAAAGGTAGAGGCCATTCGGAAGTGGCCGCCACCCCTACTCGGACGGACCCCCAGGAGTCCCTCGGTTCCGCACCTTACTACAGGAACTTCAACTGTATTCGCGCGCATCGCCGCATTTCTAAAGAATCAACTTGAGAAAGACATACAGCATGCTGGGATAGAAAGTGAACACAGCTGCCTGAAGACTCATCAGACAGCCGGCATGGCCCGCAGTGGACGTAGCTCTGTCGGAAGTTGCTATATGCATCACAAGTGTTCTTGAGCCGAATGATGCTTTCCACCAGAGGTTCCGAAAAGGTGTGCTGCAAACCACTATATACTGCTTCCTTCCCGCACACAGCTACAGGCCAAAACACCACTGAATTCCTCTCCAGTCTGGGGCAGCGGCCAGACAGGATGAAGCCAGTACTCCATGCTGGACGACGAAACATAGGGTAGTGAGTTCAGCATCTTATCTGTACGCAACTGTCGGGCGACTGCAGAGCTGGTCCGTAGTAGGTTGCATTGTATTTACATACTGCCCGACTTTGCACTGTTACTTCGCCCATCTGGGTTGCTTCCCGCTCTTACTGGGCATATGCTGCAAGTAGTAGTCAGAGTGCTTTTGGTATTCTGCCTTTTGCCGCGTTACAACAGTAATTTGAATGTTTAACTGTCTCCTCATGTGAAAAGGGGTCCATGCTTCACAACCGTGGTGCCATGTTCGACAGAGTGGTCGGAATCTTGTGCGATACCGACTCCCAGCATTACCTCTTTTCCATAGTAGAATAAGCAAGCGTTATGGCATTCTCAATTTTCACGGTGCGCAGTGCA
>NW_013550264.1:4923-5402 GCF_000499425.1 Eimeria acervulina | reverse complement strand
TTTTCACGGTGCGCAGTGCACGACCACATGCTATGACTGCCGCGCATGTGCGTGAACACGAACACGCAGATGCATTCAGCGAATGCGCCTGTGTCCCGATCCATGTTTGCCTGTTTACCTGCTTCGCCATGTGCTCATCCTAGTCCCCTTTTCAGCAATGCTACCTAATCCGTACGGTGTTATTGGGAACCCATATAATTCGGATAACCTATCTATGAAATGTAGGTTTTGAACCATAAACCTAAACGGTCGGCGCTGATCGCGCAGGCGCGTCCCAACATCCGGGGCTTTTTCAAGGCTAGAGCAGGGAAGGAACTACAACGGGAGAAATGCAGACAGGATTGCACTGAACGGAAGGGTCGAAAGTAAGCGAGGAGAGCTGGAGCAGCACAGCAACAGATGCTCACATACACCCTACAAGAGATAAACAGCAAATGAACAATACAATATTAATTCAGGGTTCACATGAGTCATGCGCA
>NW_013550264.1:2900-4823 GCF_000499425.1 Eimeria acervulina | reverse complement strand
CTGCACATTTCTTCAGAATGTAGTTAATATTGTTCTTTACAAGCCCCAGCTGGCTAACTTTAGACATGACTCTCCCTTTCTCACTGGTTTGCGTTGGAACATGTGGCGAACCCCTGCAGTTTCTCATTGCCTTTTGAATCCCGAAGATATCGTTGCTTCCTTCCTTCGCTTGAACAGCCGAAGAGCTGGACATTCCAAACGCTGACCCCCTAATCTGTCACATTTGTAGTGCCCCATACCGAGCAGGTGCGCAGTAGGACACTTGTAGGCCCCTCACTGCTTTAAGGCTGCAACCGCAGACCCCACCCTGACGAACCTTACGGCTGCTAAATGTGACCTTGAGCCACCGATCGTAAAACCAACAACTCTAAAGGTCCTAAGCCCTGGCTGCAGGAAGGCAAACCCGAAACCGTAATCTTCACCTCCTGGACTGTACACTCAACACTAAATTTTCAGAGCTAAAAAGGAACTGTTGATACTGAATATATGAAAACAGAAGCCAACATTGCTCGGAGTCTCTTGTTCTTGTAAAAGCCATGGAGCGTTTCGTGAAGGCGTTGCCGCCCCAGGTGCGAAGAATTGCCGCCCCAGGTGCCGCAACTCTTGTCAGAAAAGCTCCAAGGCCTTTGCAAAAACCACGGACTCTGCACAGTGCTGGCTCTTACAACAAAGTCGTATTTTCGCATAATTCAATGGACAGTTACGTCCAGCGTGTTTTCATGTGAACAACCTGCATTCCGCAGACTCGTGATTCATCGATCGCATCCATTCTAATCTGGGTAGAGCAGCACCTTATCCTCTGTACGGACTAGTTGCTGCTCGAGGAAACAGCTGTTTTGGTGCATTCCAAGAAGCGTTCTGCTCGACGTCATCCATGAAGTTTAAAGAAAATATAGGTATGCGCAATGCAGACAATGAAACGCACTCACTACACGGAAGCTCGATTCACGGTCTCGTATGCGAAAACTACACGGTAAATCCCTGCCTCGCACACGCACATAACGGCATCTCTCTGCTGCCATTCAACACGCTCCCTCTCACCACAAGCGCACAGGTGGAACGGCCTGCATACTTGTTATGCGTCCGCTTGCCCACAGCCCCCCATTGGCCACGAACGTACAAGTATACTCTAGTTTATGGATAAGCGTTACGCCCTGCGGCACTTTCCTGGCTGAGCTGCAGCCATATGTAACCGACGTAGCCGCCCCAACCAACACTATTGGCCTACGACTGCCACCACGTCGCCCCCTTCAAGCCAGCATGTTCACGCTGCAGTGTATCTACCTGCAGCACAAACGTTCAGATATCACCACATGAGGGGCCTGATACCTACAGCGCTTTATTCGTTCGGTGAAAGACATGTGTCAGTCGTAGAAAAGCCTTCCCTTTGTGAGTCACCTTGGAGCTCTCAACTGTCTGAGGAGAGCCGCTTCGCCTTTCATCAGAAAACCCAGCGACTGCGTTTGAAGCGACAGCTCCACCTACCGGCAATGGCTGATGCTGAGCCTGCAACGCTTCACGCTGAACGACAAAACGTCATTCGTATCACTGAGAAGGATCCAAGAAAGCTCAGACACCTGTGCTGGCCACCGCTGTAATCATTTCGTTACGTTTCCTCACGTTGTGCCACTCGCCAGACCTCTCACGAGTTTCCACCAGCAGTTCGAGTTCGACGAAGCAGACGTGGACAAGCTGTCACGACTACAACCATTGTCCAGCGGCGCCTACTTTCTGCGAGCCGATATAATGTGACAACATTAAAGGTATTACGACTGCATCACAAAACCTGCCATCTACCACTGGGATATTCATCGTCACGTGGAATTCAGCTCTCTAGTCGTCTCACTCGGCTGTGGAGCCCGCTTGTGCTCAATGTGTCGATTATTATACTCACATGATCAAAATACTGCGCACTTTTGATTT
>NW_013550264.1:1521-2800 GCF_000499425.1 Eimeria acervulina | reverse complement strand
GTGAAATTGGGTCTTTCAATTCCAGGACCGGAACAGCGAGACATAGCTCTTTTTATTGAAATGATCTAATCTACACTTGTTCTGAGACAACCACCTCCCGCAAGCGCTTCATGCAAATGGTGCACCCGTCCTGTGGACTAGGCAAATGTCCAACAAACAGTTTTCGCGCGATTTTGCATCAACCCCAACACGGACCCCAAAGAGCCGGAGTCAAAGCTTCAACTTTGAATATGGCATGATTCATAAGCCTCAGCGCCATGTGTGAAGCAGATAGCCAGCCAGGCGCCAGCAAAAGCGCTATCGCTGCAAGATAATACAAGAAATACAAGCATTACTGTATTGCCCCGAGGTCCGCATGCGTATGGTAGTATGCCAAACACCGACAATTCGCCCTTTTGCATGAGCCCGCATTATTAAGTCCAGGAATGAGGCAAAAGAAAAACGCCGAGAGAGCGGCAACCACATTCGAGGCCAGTAGAAGCAGACTCAACCAGGATGCAGTCTGTAGCAGCGCCTCCACATGATGCACACGACACGCCAGCTCCACATACCCCTGTCAGGAGCTTGCACTGATTTAAGGGAGGCAAGAGCCTTATATGCAGTGTTTGCTATGCGAACTACGTGCAATCAAGGCAAAGGCATTCATGGCCAAAGACTTGCACGAGTCCTCAAGCGCTATGCAGACCAGTTCAGCAGGTGGTCGGAAGCTTGATGAGCTTCCGCCAGGTGGCGGTCAGCAACGTGGATCAATGCTGAATTGATCCGTGAAGGCCATTCAATACAAAGAAAACAGCAACCAGGATACTAATGCTGATTACATCCGCTAGCTGCACAGTGCATGCAACAGGCTCGTGGGACGCCCCAGCGCAGCAGGGGTGGCGTGCTCGTGCTGGTATTTCGTCTGTATGCGCCAGCACGCATCACGCAGAGGGCATCTGAACGTTTCCGCGTTACCCGTGTTGTACGCTTGCATACCATCAGGCCGGTTGATGAAATTCTGCACAGCTTGAATCATAACGCACTCGCTGATCAAAACCGTTTGGGTGTGCGCTAAGCTTAGTAGGTCGGATTTCCATGTATGAACAGGGATGGCAGACCTGCAAAACTGTAGAGCAAGCACAACTGTCGTACTCCTTCTCTACCCGCAGACTGCACTTTTACCCCACCACATTCGTTAAGCTTTGAGGTACTACCAGACAAACACCTGCATCCGCCCGTTCACGTTATCCCCGCAACAGTGGCCAAAACATTGTCAACGCCAGTGCGATTCAAGCACAAA
>NW_013550264.1:0-1421 GCF_000499425.1 Eimeria acervulina | reverse complement strand
ACAAAAGGAACCCTATACAACGCCAGCTCTGCTGGCGTTGTATAGCGTTCCGATTTTCTATGCAATATCCTTGTGCACAGCATGCAGAAGAAAATGCACATGGCTTCTCAATCGCTGCAGCCCATTTTCAACATTAGCGGCCACAGTCAGACTATTCTGTCTGAACAGGAAAAAGAAGCTCGATGTTTCCACGGTTCCAATCCTATGCTTGCGGGAATGATAATGTGGTGCTTATTGAGCCGCAGTGACTCTGGGAATATTTTAGCTCCGGAGCGCACAAGGCTCAGCACGCTCTCAATAATGCGCCCCCCACCAGCATGCCAGATGCTTACACGGCCATGTAAGTTTATTCTGGGCTCGCTGAAAACATTGCAGAACTGTATCTTGGTTGGTGTAGCTTGGTAGCTGTCCTCGAAAGCAGCAGGAGATGGCCGTGGTTCTTTTAGTAGCCACAGTATGCTCCAAGCGTGTGAAGCTATTGTTGGATATGAAGCACGAGCAATATCCTTGCCTCGCGCCAACAAGTCTGGACTGCACAAAATCTGCTTGCAGCAAAAGTTTTTTAGCTGCGGGCTTGCGGCGCACCAACTGAATTACGTCGCGCCCGACACACGTAGACAGCCCGTAGGTAGGAAACCAGTATTTCAATAGCGAACAGAATGCTGTGAGTACAACAACTGTCGAGTGCTTGTTTGCTTCTCTCGTCTACCTTCGCCATCGTTATCACAAGAACCAACCTCAGAACCTGCTTGCAGCCCTCCTGTGGGAAAAGCGCTCTTCAATACGCTGCACTTGGACGCCAGACATCATAAACCGCATTGTGCTGCTCGTTGCCCAAACTTCTCCCGAGAACCTAAAAACAAAAATACGGTTGCATATGCTACCTTCATCTGCTGGGTAACAGCTCAAAGACTGCAACAGCAATCGCGGAGACGAGCAGCACATGCATCGTCTAACACAGCGCGAAGCAGGCTCAGTGGCACTGGGTGCACTGCGGAGACTCGACACAATGCCCTTGCAGGCGCAGCAACAGAAGTATTTCCAGTCCCAATCGCAAGATGCAAAGGCGAGGCAAGCGCCAGGCTTGCTTGAGCTAGCACTTGGCCTACTTGCCTCAGCTCGATAGAGGCCCAAAAGAGTTAGGCAAACAGGTTGGACCCGATTACGAGCCGGCGTGCAACGTACCGCATCGGTATCCGAAATATACGAGGTCCGCGCATACGCCAGTTTGTACATTTTGCAGCAGTGTTGCCAACCGTATGGTCCGGCATCGCTAGATCCCTCCATAGGGGTCCAGACGCAGGCAAAGTACGTCTGGCAAGAGCCATTGGCGCACGACTCCACAACTGTTTTACAGGAATGAATTGAGTATACCACCGCCTTGCTCCAACAAGTATAGACGTTACTGGTATCTCGTACCT
>NW_013550265.1:57842-59606 GCF_000499425.1 Eimeria acervulina | reverse complement strand
TTGCTGCTGCTGCTGCTGCTGCTGCTGCTGCTGCTGCTGCTGCTGCTGTTGCTGCTGCTGCTGTATCGGGGTCTCAGCAGGAACGGCAGCAGCAGCAGCGGCTGCTGGTAATGCTACTGCTGCTGCTGCTGTTGCTGCAGCTTGGGGCTCGGGCTGCAGAGTTATGGTGTCTTGCTGCAGCAGCAGATCCGGCTGCAGCAGCAGCTTCTGCTGCAGTTGATTTGCAACGGACAGCGGCTGGGGTTTTGGTGCTGAAGGAGGCAGCAGCAAATCAACAACTGCAGCAGCAGAAAAAGCGATGGCACATCCGGGCTCCGAATCCTGCTGCTGCTGCTGCTGCTGCTGCAGTTGCTGCTGCACTTGCTGTTGCACTTGTTGCTGTGTTTGTTGCGGCACTTCCTGTTGCTTCGGCTGCTGCAGTTGTTGCTGCAGCAGAGGCAGCCGCCCCGTCTCCGTCTTTTGTAAGAGAGAAGTGCTGCTGCAACTGAGACTAGCAGCAACTGCTGCAGCAGCTGCTGCAGCGACCACTTCTGCTGCTGCAGGGGGTGCTGACGGTACAGCTGGTGCTGGTGCTGCTGCTGGTGCTGCTGCTGTTGCTGCTTCTGCATCTGCAGCAGCTAGATTAGAATTGCTGCGGAGTAACTGGGGCCCGCTGAGGATAAAGTGCAGCAAATGCTTGTCAGTTTTCTCAAGGCCTACCCTAAGCCCTAAACCCTAAACCCTAAACCCCAAAAAGCCTAAACCCTAGAACGCCATACCCAAGTAGCCCTACACACTAAGCCCTAAACCCTAAACCTTATGCGCGAAGCCGTAAAGAGGGGCAGTGACGGAGAGGCTTTCGCGTGCTTCAGCATAGGGTTTAAGGACTAAGAAGGGTTTAGGGTTTAGGGTTTAGGGTTTAGGGTTTAGGGTTTATGAAATCTATTACGCGGGGGTAAGAGGCAGCGATGCCTGTGGGGAGGCTTGGCTCTTGACTGTTTGCAGCGCAGCATCTGCTTTTGCTCGGGTGTACATTAGGCGTCTGTTTGCCTCTTTAGAAAATGTTTCGCTGCAAGCGTAGAAAAAGAAGAAAACCAACGGAAAAATTAAAAACAAAAGTAAAAGATAATGTTTAACCCCTCATTAGATTTAGAAAAATATAAAGAAAAAGAATATATGCAGATTAAAACCATATTATTTATTCTTATTAAAAAGAAAAACAAAGAAATTTTCACTTGCAAATAATATCGAGAAGTCGACGAGGAGTGACCTCAGGTATGGGCAGACAGGGAGAAAGAGAGAATAAATAAAGAAAAAATATATTTTTTCATTGAAATTAATTAAATAACTTCATTTTAATTAAATTAATTTTATTTTTAAATTAAATTTATTTAATTTACGGTGGAGTTGGTAGGCGTGTAGAATACGCCTTAGGTGGGGCCTCAGGCGGCATTAGCGGAAGATAAAGAATCAGAAGAAAGAGGAGAAAAGAAAAAATATAAAAAGATAATATAAAAAGATAATTAAAATATAAATTTTAAAAAAATAAAAAGAAAAAATAAACATATTGTTCCAAGACCCAACCCCAGCCCTCCCCTTACCCGACAGCAACAGCCAGTAGAGCTGCCGATACACCCCAAACGAATATACACCTGAAGTAAATGTTTATTTAAATGTAAATTATTATTTTTCTAATTTACTTTACTCATTAAGATCGTCCTTAAGGGTAAACTATACTTCCACCTAAACACTCTTTCTCGCCCAGTATACGCCTATGTAAATCTA
>NW_013550265.1:47438-57742 GCF_000499425.1 Eimeria acervulina | reverse complement strand
TATATATATATATATATATATATATATATATATATATATGATAATATATATATCTACGTTAATGCATATATATACATATATATGTTAATGTGCATGCTTATATACGTACAGGTAGGACTGGATCTATAGATACATTGATATGTGCATCTACATAGGTAAACATATATAGATAATTACATATACATATACATATATATATATACGCGAATATATGTAGATAAATATAGCTGCATATATATATATAGTGTACAGGGAGTATGCATTATAAGTAAAAGGAGACGTAGCGATATAGTTGCGGTGTAATTCAGCAAAAAGATTTAAAACTGGAGACAAAACAATGCACGAAAATCTCAAAAGAAAAATCTCCCTATACACCTGAAGCTCCCTATACACCTGAAGGCATCCCTAAACCCTAAACCCTAAACCACAAATCCTAGACCCTAAATCTTAAATTTTGTTTCTTAAAAGTGCATACTGCCTAGAGAAGCAGTAGCATTAGACAGATGCCAGCAACACACAAACCAGCAGCTGCTGCTGCAGCAGTATAGCAGCAGCTGCTGCTGCAGCATTAGTAGCAACAAATCAAGCGGCTACTGCTGCTTAGATACATCTCGCTGCGTCTTGGCTGCCTCATCTGCAGCAGCAGCAGCAGCAGCAGCATCAGCAGGGGGCTTAGGGGCCAGCACCTCCTCCCACGGCTCCAAACTAGCTGCAGCAGAAACAACAAATGTGCAGCAGCAGCAGCAGCAACTGCAGCAGCAGCTTCAGGAGCAGCAGCAACTGCAGCAACAGCAGTAACTGCAGCAACAGCAGCAAAGAAGCGTTCGATTGCCATGTTATAAACCCCAAACCCCAAACCCCAAACCCTAAACCCTAAACCCTAAACCCCAAACCCTCACCGCTAAACCTCCACTTGTCTATGATCTCTCGCCGCTGGGCTGAGCTGTATCCCTCCAATAGCTGCCTGTACACCGCAAGCAGCAGCAGCAAGAACAGCGGCAGCAGCAGCAGCAACAACAGAAGCAGCAGCAGCAAGAATAGAAGCAGCAGGAGCAGCAACAGACACAGAAGCAACAACAATGACTGCAGCTGCTGCAGCAGCAGCAGCAACCGATGCGCTTCTGTCGTTGCTGGAGTCTTTCTTTTCTATGCTCCTCTTACCCCCTAAACCCTAAACCCTAAAGCCTAATCCCTTAAAGCCTAAACCCTTAAACCCCAAACCCTCAACCCTCAACCCTTAAACTCTAAACCCTAAACCTTAAACCCTTAGACTCTGAACCCTAAACCCTAAACCCTAAACCCTAAACCCTAAACCCTCAGCTTGTACTTGTGGGTTTGTCCATTGATTAGAGTGGCTTCAACAACAGCAGCAGCATCATAGTCAAGAATATCGTAGCTAACAGTTAGCTGAGGATATTTCTTTTTTATCTTCTCTCCTGAGAGCTGCAGCAGCAAACGCCTGCACACAGCAGCAGCAGCAGCAGCAGCAGCAGCAGCAAGAGCGGAACATAAAGCAGCAACAAAAGCTGCAGCAGCAGCAGCAATTTATGCGCGCTGCTGTACCAAACAAAGGGAACCCGCATCTCCAGCACCCTCCTAAACCCTAAACCCTAAACCCTAAACCCTAAACCCTAAACCCTAAACCCCTTCCTTCCATCACATATCCAAATGGCCTAACCCCAGGCAAAAACGATCAGCAGCAGCACCACCACCAATTGCAGCAGCAGCACAGCACCAGCAGCAGCAGCAGCAACAGCAGAAGCAGCAGCAGCAGCACCAACAGCAGAAGCAGCAGCAGCAGCACCAACAGCAGAAGCAGCAGCAGCGGCACCAACACCAGAAGCAGCAGCAGCAACAGCAGCAGCAGCAACAGCAGCAGCAGCAACAGCACCAACAGCATCAGGACCAACAGCAGCAGTTCCAACAGCAACAGCAGCAGCAGCAGCAGCAAGAGCAGCAGCAGCAGCAGCAACTGACTTAGCGTTTTGATTGGTGTTAGGTCTCCTGTTAGAATAAGTAATATGAATTCTTTTTAAGTACTTCAACATATCCCAGCTGCCAAACAATGTGCCCTTCATCTTCTAAACCCTAAACCCTAAACCCTAAACCCTAAACCCTAAACCCTAAAGCCTAAACCCTAAAAATGCTGAGAATGCTGTCCTTGGAGCGGCTTATTTTTGCTGCAGCAGCAGCTGCTGCTGCAACAATTCGAAAGAAGGCAGTCAGGCATTCACTAACTCGTGCTGCTGCTGCTGTTGCTGCTGCTGTTGCTGCTGCTGCTGTTGCTGCTGCTCCTGCTGCTGGCCCTGTTGTTGTTGTTGCTGCTGCTGCTGTGGTTATTGCTGCTGTTGTTGCTGTCGATGCAGTTGCTGCTGCTGTTGCTGCTGCAGTTGCTGCTGCCGTCGGTTTTGCTGCTTCGGTTAACTGCAGCACTCTGAGGCGCTCGTAAACCCTAAACCCTAAACCCTAAACCCTAAGCCCTAAACACTAGCCGAAATTATTTATTATAACTAAAAAATAAAATATATTTTTGTTTTATATAGAAGACAAAGACAAAACAAGTATTGATATCGCAGCCTCGGGGCCTCGGCCGTAGGGCCCCCCATTAGGGTTTAGGGTTGCGCATAAACCCTAAACCCTAAACCCTAAACCCTAAACCCTAAACTATTAATTCTAAACCTTTATTTATGTACCCTTATTGCTGCAATAAGTCGTGAAGGCATTGTATAGGAGATGTGCTTTAGGGTTTAGGGTTTAGGTTTCAGGGTTTAGGCTTTAGGGTTTGAGGCTTAGGGTTTAGGGTTTAGGGTTTAGGGTTTACAGCCAAGCTTGGATACCGAACTCTTTTCCCTCCTTCTAAAATCTTAAACCCTAAACCCTAGACCCTAAACACCCTAAACCCTTAACCCTAAACCCTGAGGCATGAGGCGTAAATACTAAACCCTGAACTCTAAACCCTAACATCTAAACGCAAAACCCTCAGCCTAAGCTCTAAACACCAAACCCTAAACCCTAAACCCTAAACCCTAAACCTTCCTTCTATGGAGTGTCCCAGGTGCGAGCCTCTGCATGCAGAGCTGTTCCCTCTGCCGCTGCAGCAAAAGCAGCAGCAGCAGCATCAGCTGCAGCAGCAGCAGCAGCTGCAGCAGCATCCCGAGCTGTAGCAATAGGACGGCATCTCGAGCAGCACCATAAGCTGCAGCCGCAGCAGCAGCAGCAGCAGCAGCAGCAGGGTCTCCTACCTAGCTAGCGGTTTGTGTTGTTGACTGCTGCACTCCTTCCTGCTGCTGCTGCAAGCGCTTCAACCCACCCCTGCTGTTGCTGCTGCTGTTTCTCTTGCTGCTGCGGCTGCTGCCCTTACTGCTGCTGCTCTTGCTGTTGCTGCTGTTCCTGCTGCTGCTGGTGCTGCTCTTAACAATCATAGCTTACCCATCAAAGCGGTTAGCTGCTGCTACAGTTGTTGCTGCTGTAGTTGCTGCTGCTGCTGCTGGAGTTGCTGCTGCTGCTGCTAAGGCAGTGATTGCTGCTGCACGCTCAGACTTCACCCCGCCTCTGCTTGTTAGGGTTTAGGGTTTACGCTCTGGCGCTTCTGTCCTAGGGTTTAGGGTTTAGGGTTTAGGAGTTATTCTGCTGAGCCATAGAAGCAGTAGCATCTGCTCCGTCTGCAGCAGCAAGAGCAGCAGTAGCAGCAGCAGCAGCAACAGCAGCAGCACCAATAGCACTAGCAAAAGCATTAGGAGTTGTACATGCCGCTGCTGCCATAGTAGGGGCAGCAGCAGCAGCAGCAGCAAGAGCAGCAGCAGCTACCGACACGAGCCTGAGCAGCAACTGCAGGAGCTGCAGCGGCTACCTGCTGCAGCAGATACAACAGCAGCAGTTGCCGCCGAAGCAGCAAGAACAGCAGCAAAAACAACGCGCTGCAGCAGCAGCAGCAGTAGCATCAGCAGCAGCAGCACGGGGAGACAGCTTCATCTGCTGCAGCTGCTCAGCAGCAGCCTTAGCCGTCTCTAGTGACGCAACTAGCAGCAGCCGCAGCAGCAGCAGCAAGCTCAAGCAGCTTCTGTTGCAGCAACAAGCAGCAGCCAGTAGCACCAACTGACGGGAGCAGCAGCAGCAGCAGCAGCAGTAGCAGCAGCACCGCAGCAGCCAGTAGCAACCCCAGCAGCTCCTGTTAAAGCCAGAGCAGCAGCAGCAGATACGCAGTAAGCGAGAAACAGAAACAGCAGCAGCAACAGCAAAAACAGCAGCAGCAACAGCAGCAGCAGCAAGAGGACCACTGGGCAGCAGCAGCATTTTGTGTTTGTCGTTGATTTTAATTTAAACGCAAAAGGTTTTGTTTATTTTAATAAATGAAATTAACATTAAAATAGTATTTGGAGTTATTGCTGCAGCAGCAACAACTGCTGCACGCCACCGATGCAGCAGCAGCAGCAGCTGCTGCTGCTGCTGCTGCTGCTGCTCTCGATCGAGCTGCTGCTGCATGCCCTTAGTGTACATACACCTCAAACGCACACACAAACGGAGTTTTATATAAACTTCTTTGCTGCTTTTTTCTGATTTTAGGGTTTACGCTTTATTCTGTGTACACCGCAGCACCTCATCGCTAGCTGCTGCTGCTGCTGCTGCTGCTGCTGTTGCTGCTGCTGCTGCTGCTGCTGGTGCTTCTGTTGCTGCTACCTTGGTTGGTAGCTGAAGAAATAACTCCGAGTTTGAGTCTGTCTTGCAACCCTTTCTCTCTTTTTACCTACGAGGGTTTTAGGGTTTAGGGTTTAGGGTTTAGGGCTTTGAGCTCAGGCATCGAGGGCTTAAGGTCTAGCTAGGGTTTAGGGTTTAGGGTTTATGATTTAGGGTTTTCGTAGGAGCTGACGCGCAGATCGTCATGGCTTAACACCAACCCTAAACCCTAAACCCTAAACCCTAAACCCTAAACCCTAAACCCTAAATCCTAAACCCTAAGCCCTAAACCCCAGACGGTATAGCAACTCCCGATGCTGTTAGTGGTAGAACACACACAACCCTAAACCCTAAACCCTAAACCCTAAACCCTAAACCCTAAACCCTAGACCCTAAACCCTCAAACATGGGGGGCAAGAAGGGGAACCGTAAACGCGGGGCATCAGCCTCTGCTGCAAGCGACGGCGACAGTGCTGCAGCAGAAACTGAACAGCAGCAGCAGCAGCAGCAGGATGAGCAGCAGCAGCAGCCCCCAGAGGAGCAGCAGAAGGCGGAGCAGCAGCCTCAAGGACAGCAGCAGCCTCAGCAGAAGGATCAGCAGAAACCTCAGCAGCAGCCTCAGCAGCAGGAGCAGCAGAAAGCTCAGCAGCAGCCTCAGCAGGAGTCTCAGCCACAGCAGCAGCAGCAGCAGCAGCAGCAGGAGGAAGCTGAAAAAGGTTTATTAGGTATTGGTTTAAAGAAAGCGTACAGTGTAGAGACAGATGTATTTAAAGAAGAAAAAGAAAAGCATGAAGAAGAAGAAGAAGAAGAGAACGAAAGAAAAGAGGGTGCAGACGCAGTTGAGATCGTCAAACAAATGAGACAAAGAGAAGAGCAACTCAAATTAAAACAAAAAGAAGAAGAAGAAAAACAAAAGAAATTAAAAGAAGAAGAAGAAGAAGAAAGAAAGAGAAAACAAAAAGAAGAAGAAGAAAGACAGAAGAAATTAAAAGAAGAAGAAGAAGAAAGACAGAAGAAGTTAAAAGAAGAAGAAGAAAGAAAGTTAAAAGAAGAAGAAGAAAGACAGAAAAAAGAAGAAGAAGAAAGACAGAAAAAAGAGGAAGAAGAAAAAAGACAAAAGAAATTAAAAGAAGAAGAAGAAAGAAAGAGAGAAGAAGAAGAAAGAAAGAGACAAGAAGAAGAAGAAAGAAAGAGAAGAGAAGAAGAAGAAAAACAAAAGAAACAAAAAGAAGAAGAAGAAGAAAAACAAAGAAAGTTAAAAGAAGAAGAAGAAAGAAAACAAAGAGAAGAAGAAGAAAGACAGAAGAAATTAAAAGAAGACGAAAACAAAGCCAGCGAAAAATCAGATGATGCTGCTGCTGCTGCTGCTGCTGCTGCTACTGATACAGCAGCAGCAGCAGCAGCACCAGAGGCAGCAACAGCACCAACAATAGTAGTGAAGCATGCAGAAGATACTCGAAAGGCTTTTGAAGCAGCACTGCGTATGCTGCGAGGAGAAGATGATGGTGCAGCAGCAGCAGCAGCAGCAGCAGCAGCAGAAGAGACAGATGAAGAAGAAGAAGAAGAAGAAGAAGAAATATCTCTTCTTAAACAGCTTAAACCTGAACAAAAAATCCTCGTAGGCAAACTTCAAGAGCTCGATGAAGAAGCAAACAAAATACAAAAACAATTAGAAGAAGAAATACAGCTCCTCAAGTATTTTCATAAACCCTAATTATCTTAAACCCTAATTATCTTAAACCCTAATTATCTTAAACCCTAATTATCTTAAGCCCTAATTATCTTAAACCCTAATTATCTTAAACCCTAATTTTCATAAACCCTAATTATCATAAACCCTAATTATCATAAACCCTAATTCCTATAAACCCTAATTTTCATAAACCCTAATTTTCATAAACCCTCATTATTATAAACCCTTATTGTTATAAACCCTTATAAACCCTTATAAACCCTTATTCTTATAAGCCCTGATAAACCCTAATTATTATAAACCCTTATAAACCCTTATAGACCCTTATAAACCCTTATAAACCCTTATAAACCCTTATAAACCCTTATTACTGTAAAAATAATATTGAAAATAATAAATTAATGAAATAAATATATTTTATTTTATTTCTTTTCAGGTATCAGTACGAAAAGCGCTTGCAGCCGCTATATAGAGAGCGAGCGCAGCTGCTGTCTGAACCCCCGAAGCAGCAAGCAGCAGAAGCAGCAACAGCAGCAGCAGCAGCAGCAGCAGGGGCCCCTCCATCCGCCTTAGCAGGGGTATCTGGATCAGGTTCAATGAATATTATCAACAGCAGCAGCAACGAAACCAACAGCAGCAGCAGCAGCAGCAGCAGCAGCAGCAGTTACAGTGTCGGTACACCTGGACTACCAGGGTTTTGGTTGGGTGTATTAGAAAGAGACAGAAGAATAAGAAGCAGTTTAGAGTCAGGAGACAGCGCAGCTCTTTTATATTTAAATGATATTCAGGTTGAAAAACAATTAAAAATAGAAGAGGGTTTCTCTCTGTCTTTCTTCTTCTCTTCAAACCCTTTCTTTTCTAATGCAGTTCTTAAGAAACGCTTCTGCATGAAAAAGCAGGGGGATGAAGCTGTCTTAGATAAAACCATAGGAACTGAAATATACTGGAAGGAAGGAATGGTAAACCCCAAACGGCAAACGAAACCCTAAACCCTAAACCCTAAACCCTAAACCCTAAACCCTAAACCCTAAACCCTCAACCCTAAACCCTAAACCCTAAACCCTAAACCCTAAACCCTAAAACCTAAACCCTAAACCCTAAACCCTAAACCCTAAACCCTAAACCCTAAACCCTAAACCCTAAAAACCCTAAACCCTAAACCCTAAACCCTAAACCCTAAACCCTAAAACCTAAACCCTAAACCCTAAACCCTAAACCCTAAACCCTAAACCCTAAACCCTAAACCCTAAACCGTCAACTTTAAATCCTTGTTTGATTTTGCAAGCTTTTTATTGCATGGTTTGCACACTGCATGTGACGAGGGCTTCCTTTCTAGCTAGCTAGCTAGCTAGCTAGCTACTATATATATATATATATACATATATATATATATATATAATAGCTATATATATATATATGATTATATTTATTATATGTGTTAAGGAATACATGGGAAGATTCTATTCTTTTTTTATTTATTTGCGTATTTATTTATTCATTAAGATATGAATCTATTAATCTATTTATATGTCTGTACATACATATATATATACATATATACATATATATATATATATATATTTATTTAATTAATTAATTTATTTAATTTATCTATCTATTGATTTACTGCAGGACCTGACGAGCTCTGTAAAAATAACAAAACAGCGAAATGTGCGGACAAACGAAGTGCGTATAATTAAAAAGAAAGAAAAAAAGAATTCTTTTTTTAACTTTTTTACAGATTCAAGCGTCCCTCAGAGAGAAGAAATAGATACTATGAAAGACTCTGTAAGTTTATAATAATAATAATAATAATAATAATAATAATAATAAAATAATAATAATAATAATAATAGTAATACTCTGTTGATATTGTGAAAGACTCTGTAAGTTTATAATTATATTTATATTTATATTTATATTTATAATAATATACTAATAGTAATACTCTATTGATATTATGAAAGACTCTGTAAGTTTATTATTATATTGAGAATTATAATTATAATTATAATGATGATAATATATTAATTGTCCTACTCTTTATAGATATTATGAGAGACTCTCTGAGTTGTTTATAATAATAATTATTAGCATAATTAAGATAATTATTAATATAATAATAATAATAATAATATTAGCAATGATAGTAATAGTAATAATTAGTAATATAGTAATAATAATAATTAATGTAATAACAATAAAAATAACAACAGATCAAATGTAAATATTTTTATGTTTTTTATTTATTAAGCGCTGTTCGTTTTATTTGCTTATGCTGCTTCTATTGCTTTGTTTATTTAATATATATATTAAGTGTATATAGATATATATGTGCACATAATATATATATATATATATTATGCGTAGATAAATTATATATATTTTATATATAATATATATATACGCTTATCTATTATTATTTCCTTCTCAATTTGTTTGCTTGATTAGTATTAATTTTGCTTGTTTACTATTACTATATTTTATCATATTTACAATAATGATAATAATAATAATTATTATTTTTGTTTTTATTCTATTATTTTAATTATTTTACTAAATAATAAAAACACATTGCGATGGCAGTGATAATCAATAGGGGTCTATTGAAGAAAGAAGCAGCTTCAACGCACCTAAATAAACAACAATAAAAATAAATAAATTAATAAATTAATAAATTAATAAATTAATAAATTAAATAATCTTAAAGACAATTCTTTTAATTATCCTCTATTTTCATGTGTATAAACAGCTTGTGTGTGTTGTGTGTAAATCTGTATATAGAGACTAAAAGAAAGATAGCATAAATAATACATTATTAAGCATCCATACATATATTATATATTATTTTAAAGATAATTCTTTTTATATTTCTTAATATTTAGGTGTATAGGCAGCTTGCGGTGTCTGTACACCTCAGGAAGTTCGTCTAATGCTGCGCAAACTCAGCAGAGAATATGATATAGCTGTGGGTATCAGAGATATTATCGTTCCTCAAGCTATTAATGTTTACTTGGGTGAGCAAAATAAATAAATAAATAAATAAATTAATTAATTAATTAATTAATTAATTAGTTCGTTTATTTATTTATTTAATTTGTTTTTTATTGTTTACTTTGGTGGGTTGAGAGAGGTATTTATTTGTATGTGTTTATTTATTAAATTTATTTATCTGTTTGTTTTTTGTTTATTTATTTATTTAATTAGTTTATTTATTCATTTGTTGTTTATATAGACTAGTTGATGTATCTATTTATTTATTTATTTATTTTATTTACTTTATATATTTAATTTAATATATTTATTTATGTTTATCTGAGAGTATATCTCTACATGTTTATTTATTTATTTAATTTATTTTGTTTTTAAAGCCGTTTTGCATTATTTTTTTTGTTTATCTCCGTCTCTCTTTTCTTTTAAATGAGATTTCTTGTATTTGTTTGTTTTGTTTATTTCTCTCTTAAGTTCTTCTTAACAGCACATTTTAATTAATTGTTTGTTTTAACGTGGTGGTTTGTGTTTATTTGTCTTTGCCTTTTAAAACTCTTTCTTTTCTTCTTTATTTACATTTAGTTACTTTCTTTGTTTTATTTGTCTGTCTTCTTTATTTTTTCTATTGATTAAAAGTATTTGTTGCTGCTTCTCTCCTAAACCCTAAACCCTAAACCCTTTTTGTTCAGGTCTTATATCGGACGGATCAGACAGCGAGGAGAGCAGCGACGAAGACTGAGCTCAACTGCAGCAGCAGCAGCAACAGCAGCAGCAACAGGTAGCAGCAGCAACAGGGAGCAACAGCAGCAGCAACAGCTAGCAGCAGCAACAGCAACAGGTAGCATCAGCAACAGCAGCAGCGACAGAACCAGCGGCAACAGCAGCAGCAGCAGGACCTGCTGCTGCTGTTGCAGCAATAGCAGCGGCAGCAGCAGCAGCAGCAGCA
>NW_013550265.1:45000-47338 GCF_000499425.1 Eimeria acervulina | reverse complement strand
TGCTGCTGTTGCAGCAATAGCAGCGGCAGCAGCAGCAGCAGCAGCAGCTGCTGCTGCTGCTGCTGCTGTAGAAAGAAACGAAGGCAGCAGAGTGCGCCGCTTATTTTTATTTTCAGAGACAAAATGCAGCGAAGAGAAAAACAAAGAAAATAAATAAATTAATTGATGTAAAATTATTATATATTATATTTATAAACAAAGAAGTATAGTATTATTGCGGAAATATTTATTTTAAATAATTATTATTTACTTTCGTCTCTAATAGAAACAGATAAAACTTAGAACAAATATATACATATATAGAAGCATATATATATACATATATATTTATATATATATTTATATATATATATATGTATCTATATATGTATACAAATATATATATATATATATATTATATATATAAAGACAGAGAGAGAAGAGGAAGCAAACAGAAATAAAACAAACAAAAGAAGTAAAACAAACAAGTAAAACAAACAAAGACAGACAAAGACAAACAAAAAAAAAGAAAATAAAAGTAATAATAAATAATAATAATAATAAAAACAAATAAAAAATAATACAAACAAAACAAACAAAAGAAAACAGACAGAGACAAACAATTAAATAAACAGAGACGAACAAAGACGAGAGGAGGCAGAGACCAGCAATAAAAAAAATATAATAAAAACCTCGCTGCAGCAGCTGCAGCAGCAACACAAGCAGCAACCGCTGCAGCAGAAGCAGCACCAGGAACAACACGAACAGCAGCAACAACAGAAGGGGAAGCAGCAGAAGCAGGAGCAGCAGCAGCAGCGGTGTCGCCTGCAGCAACAGCGCGTAGGCCATCCGCCTGCCTGTGAGTTGTCTAGCTTGCTAGCTAGCTAGCTAGCTATATCTATCTATCTACGTATCTATCTATCAACTTGTATCTATTCATCTATCAATCAATCTAGCTCTTGCTAGCTAGCTAGCTAGCTACAGCTAGATAGCTAGCGACGGCTAGCTACAGCTAGCTACAGCTAGCTACAGCTAGCTAGCCCTCCGAATTTCTAATAAAGAAGCAGGTGCTTGCCCGCTGCTGTAGTCTTCTGTCTGTACACCTGAAGGAGACGTAAAGAGGATTTGCTGCAGGAGACAGCATCTCTCTCTCCACACAAGTAGCTAGCCAGCTAGCCAGCTAGCTAGCTAGCTAGCTATCTAGCTAGCTAGCTACTGGCTAGCTGCGAGCTGCTAGCTGCTAGCTGCTAGCTAGCCACCATAGATTCACCTAGCTAGCCAGCTAGCCGCCATACACTTAGCTAGCTAGCTAACGAACAGCTGAAGAGACACAGTTAAGCAAATGAATCTCTTGCTGTTGCTTCGAAAGGCCCGAAGGAACGTGAGACACCTGCACTGCTGGGGCTGCTGCTGCAGCGGCTGCTGCTGCAGATGCTGCTGCTGCAGCTGCTGCTGCAGGCCTGGTCGTTGCTGCCGCTGCTGCTGCACGGGTTATCGCAGCTGCTGCTGGGGCAAGACGAATCCGTTTCTTGCTGCTGCTGCTGCAGCTGCTGCTGCAGTATCTGCAGGGCCCCCCACTGTGGCGGGAATGAACTTAAGGACCTTTGCTGCTGCTGCTGCTGCTGCTGCTGCGGGTACACCCTAGCGCCTGTGCTGCTGCTGCCGGCTGCAGCAGCCCATAGAGTTTGTGGGTATTCATAGGAGTAGGTGCGGCAGACGTGGGGTGTGCTTTTGCTGCTGCTGCTGTTGCTGCTGCTGCTGCTTCTGCTCCTGCTGCTGCTGTTAGGGGTGAAGGCCTTGTAGACAACTAAAGACGGCAGCAGCTCCGCTAAGAACAGCAGCAGCAAATCAAAAGTAAGTTGCTGCTGGTGCTTCACAACTGCAGCAGGATAGGGGTGTTGACCAGACACACCCACCAGCAGCAGATACACTCCAAGCAGCAGCAGCAGCGGGGGGCAGCAGCAAGTTAGCAGCAGCAGCCGCAATCTTGCTTCCCTCCCCAGCCGGTCTAGGCTGCTGCTGCTGTCAATGGGAGGCGGGGGAGCTCCTGCAGCAGCAGCAGCTGCTGCTGCTGCAGCAGCAGCAGCTGCAGCAAGCGGCATCTGCATTGAATGAATGCTGCTGCAGCTTCTGCTGCTGCGATGCTGCTGCTGCTGCTGCTGCTGAGCACAATCGTTCTGCAGCAGCAAATAATCTCCTAAAGGAGACCCGGATGAACTTTGAGCCGCAGCAATCTCCTGCTGCAGCAGCTGCTGCTGCAGCAACTGCTGCTGCTGCAGCTGCTGCTGCTCCTGCAGCTGCAGCAACGGCTGCCGCAGCAGCGCGTCCCTCTTTCGCAGCTCTCGCAGCACCAAACCCC
>NW_013550265.1:32500-40000 GCF_000499425.1 Eimeria acervulina | reverse complement strand
TGCATGCTTTTGTTTTGTCAACCATCCGCAACAGCAGCAGCAGCAGCTGCTGCTGCTACTGCTGTGCACTATTCTGCTACAGCAGCAGCAGCAGCAGCAGGAGCCGCTGCAGCTGCAGCAGGCACGTGGTGTACGTACACCTCATTTTGGGGTGACAGTATGCCGGCGTCTCTGTAGCGACTTACCGCACTTCCCTTTAGAAAGCCGCAAGATCCTGAGCAGCAGCAGCAGCAGCAGCAGCAGCAGCAGCAGCAGCAAGAGCTGTAGGAACAGTAGGAGCAACAGCAACAGAACAGCAACAGGGCCATCACCAGCATCAGCAGCAGCACCAGGAGGAACAGCAGCAGCAGCAGAACAGCATCATAGGAGCGTGTGGCAGCAACAGCAGCAGCAGCAGCAGCAGCAGCAGGCCTACCGCAGCAGGGGAGCGAGACGGCAAGGAAGTGTGTTGCTGTTTTATATTGCTGCTGCAGCTTGTCGAAGAATTGCTGCAGCGGAGCATGCGAATGAACCCCCAGCAGCACAACAAGATCAGGCCCCACCTTCTGCTGCTGCAGCAGCAGCAGTGGTGTTAGGCAGCCCTTGCTGCTGCTGCTGCTGCATGCGAGGGTCGACTGAGATGCACCGCCAGGAGGGGGGTGTGCGGAGGCAGACTGCTGCTGCAGTCCTCTGCAGCAGCAAGCAACGTAAACATCAAACCTGTCGCTGTTGCCTTTGCTGTTGCTGCTGCTGCTGCTGCTGGTGCATTATTTCCTGCTGCTGCAGCAGAAGCAGCAGCAAATGCTGCTGCCTTTTTTTTGTGCGAGTTTTAGCTGCGCCCGAAGACGACTGCTCGTGGTGCAGCAGCACTACCAGCAGCAGTTCGAGCAGCATAAACAGCAGCAGCAACAGCAGCAGCAACAGCAGCAGCAGCAGCAGCAGCAGCAACAGAAAGGTAATTTTGTTTTACTGGGTGCGAGCCGTCCCCAGGCACGAAGACAAACGCAGAAATATCGAGGGAAGAAAAACGCAGCAGCTGCCGCGTTGCACTCATCCTGCACAAAAACTCAAACCTGCTGCTGCTGCTGCTGCTGCTGCTGCTGCTGCTGCTGGCCTTGCTGCTGTTGATGCTGCTGTGCTGCTTCTGCTGCTGTGAGTCAGTGAGAGAAGTCTACACCCGTACATATAGACAAACTAACAACGCAGCAGCGAGCCGCTGCTGCTGCTGTTGCTGCTGCTACTACTGCTGCTGCTTTCGACTTGCTGAAGCATGCAGCCCTGCCTGCGGCAGCAGTTTGCTGCTGCTGTTTTGCGGTGTACGTAGGAGATAGATACACACCAGAAAAAACAAAACAAACAGACACAGCTACGCCCCTCAAAACAAAGCCACAACAATAGCAGCAGCGGCAGCAGCAGCAGCAGTAGCAGCAGCTGCTGCTGCTGCTGCAGTAAGATGCCTTACATGGCAGCAGTAACACCTAAGGCCTCCGTCAATTCCTTTGCTGCTACAAAACCCCGTCCTCGTGCTGCCTGCAGAATAAGCAGCAGCAGCAGCAACAACGGTAGCAGCAATCGCAGAAGCAGCAGCAGCAGCAACAGCACCGACAGCAGCAGCAACAGCAACCGCAGCGATATCATAATGAGGAGCAGCTGCAGTGACTGCGGGGAACACAGTAGACAGCACACCCGCAGCAGCAGCAACACCACCAGCCACACCAGCAGCAGCAGCAGCAACACCACCAGCCACACCAGCAGCAGCAGCAGCAACACCAGCAGCAACACCAGCAGCAGCAGCAGCAACACCAGCAGCAGCAACGGGAGCCGCGAGGCGCACACTGCAAAATTGTGGAGACAGGCAGCAGCAACAACAAGCAGCAGCAACAACAAGCAGCAGCAGCACCAGCCGCAGCACAAGCACAAGAAGCAGCAGCAGCACAAGGAACAGCAGCAGCGCAAGCAGCAGCAGCAGCAGCAACAACAGCAGCAGCAGCAGCAGCTCACGATTTGCATGAATGGGATTTTCTTTTGCTGTCCGTGCAGCAGCGAAATAAAAGATGAAATGTGCCGCAGCAGCAAAGGGGTGTCGATGCTGCTGGTTGCTGCTGCAGCGGTTGCTGCTGCAGCTGTTGCTTCTCCTGCTACTGTTGTTGCTGCCCGCGGCTCTGTTGCTGTTGCTGATGCTCCTGTGCTGCTGTCGCGGAAGATGAAGGCATCAGCAGCTGCAGCAGTAGCTGCAGCAGCATCAAATGGAGAGGCTTCTCTGCAGCAGCTGCACCTGCACGTACTACTAGTGCTGCTGCTGTTGCTGTTGCTGCTGCTGCTGCTGCTGCTGAGGAAGTGCTGCGGTAAGGGAGGCGAGACCCTCGCGAGGTGTACAGATAACTGCTTCTCTCTTCTGCAGCCGCTGGCTGCTTTATCAAGAAACAGGATTGCTGCTGCTGCTGCTGCTGCTGCACAGGGCATCCTAGCTTCTGCAGCAGGACCAGCAGCAGCAGCAGCAGCAGCAGCAGCAGGGTGTGCGTACACTACAAAGCAGTAGCCATGCTTTCTCTCAAAGGAGGAGACAAAGCCGAAGCAGCTGAAGAGACATCTCAACGCGGAGTTGCTGCTGCTGCGGCTTAGGCCTCGAACTGCAGCAACACAGCACCAGCAGCAGCAGCAGCAGCAGCAGTGATAGACAGGGCTGGATAGACAATGCAATGTGCATCAGAAGCAACAAACTGCAACACAGCAGCAGCAGCAGCAACAGCAGCAGCAGAAACCCACTATAGAGCGTGTAGCTTGCATGCTGCTGTTGCTCCTGCTGCTGCTGCTCTCGCTGATGCTGCTCTTCCTCCTGCTCCTCCGCCTGATGCTGCTGCTCCTGCTCTTGCTGCTGCTGCTGCTCTTGCTGCTGGTCTTGCTGGTGTTGCTGCTGCTGCCGTGTTTCTGGTTGCCCCTTGGCTCGACTGTAGCGTTCTCCCTTATCTCGCAATGATGCAGCTCGCTGCTGCTGCAGTTTCTGTTGTTGCTGCTGCTGCTGCACTTGCTGCTGCTGCTGCTGCTGCTGCTGCTGCTGCTGCTGTCGGACTAGCCAATCGAGCCGCTGCAGCAGCAGCGGCAGTAGCAAATCAAGAGCGGGCTCTTCATGCTTAGAACAACCCGCCTCACGTTGCTGCTGCAAAACCTCTGCAGCTTCTTCAACTGCAGCAGCAGCAGCAGCAGCTGCTGCTGCTGCTGCTGCAGTTGCTGCTTCACTGGTGTCTTGAGAGGCGTCTTCTGTTGACTTGCCGGTTTCTTCTGCTTTTTTTGCTGCTGTTGCTGCTGCTGCTGCGATTTCAGCTGCTGCTGAAGAGAGGACTGCAGCAGCAGAGGCAACAGCAGCAGCAACATCAGCAGCAGCTTTTGCTGCTGCTGCTCGCGTTGCTGCTGCAGGGGTCGCCACTGCTGCAGCAGCTGCTGCTGTTGCAGCAACTGAGGCTGAAGATGCACGACGGCCAGAGGGACCTCCTAACATTGCATTATATATGGTGATTGCTGCTGCTGCTGCTACTGCTGCTTCTGCTGCTGCTGCTGTCGTTGTTGCTGCTGTTGCTGTTTTTAGTGCTGCAGTCTTTTGCCCCACTCCCCCTGTGCTGGTGTTTGTTCTGTGGCACTTGCAACTGCTGCTGCTGCTGCAGCAGCTGCAGCAGCTGCAGCAGCTGCAGCAGCAGCGCTGCGTGTGGAATGTGCTGTTGTTGTTGTTGTTGTTGTTGCCGTTGCTGCTGCTGCTGCTGCTGCTCGTCTGCTACAGCCTTCGATTGCCGCTACAATTTATTACATTTCCTTGCATTCTAAATTAAATATTATTCTAAACAACAATAATCTCAACCCTAACCAGACCCTAATAGGGCCCCCGGGGGCCCCCAACATTCTAGGGGGCCCCTGAGGGGCCCCCTGGGGGCCCCCTAGGGGCCCCCAACTTACCCAGGGGGGGGCCCCTAAGGGGCCCCCCAGGGCCCCCAAGGCCCCCTTTGGGGGGCCCCTAAGGGTTGCCTTAAGGGATCCTAAAGTCCCTAGGGGGCCTCTGAGTACCCTTTTTGGGGGCCCCCAAAGGGGGGCCCTTAGAGACAGGGGGCCCCTGGGGGGGCCCCCAGGGGCCCCCATGGGACCCTCGGAGGGCCCCTCGGGGGCCCCCCTGGGGGGCCCCTTGTTGTCTTCTGTTTGGTTTAGGGTTTGACTTGGATATAAAATGAAAATTTTAATTTATATTTTGCTAGTGGCTGCTGAGAGCCACGGAAAAGTCTTAGAGTAGAGCCCCGTGCAGCAGCAACGAGCAGCAGCAGTTCTATATACAAGCCTGAGTATCTGCATGCGGAGCCTCGAGCACCAACAGCAGAAACACCCGCAGCAATAGCAATCACCCCGGCAACAGATGCAGCAGCAGCAGCAGCAACAGCAACTACAGCAGCAGGTGCAATAGCATCTGCAGCAACACCATAAACAACCACAGCAGCAGCAACAGCAGCAGCAACAGCAGCGGTAACAGCAGCAGCAGCAGCAGCAGCAGCAGCAGCAGCATCATGGAGTCTCGAGGAGAGAGAAATGAGCGCTGCGTTGCACCGCTCAGGGTCAGCCGCAAAGGCGTTCATGAAGATCCAAGACAGCAGCAGCAGCAGCAGACGCAGCAGACGCAGCAGCAGCAGCAGCAAACACCACTGCCGCAGCTGGACCAGCAAACGCCGCCGCCGCAGCAGCAGCAGCAACAACAACAGCAGCAGCAGAAACCGCATAAGGGGCAACAACAACGAACGCTGCAAGAGCAGCAGAAGCAACAGCAGCAGCAGCAGCAGCGAGAACAGCAGCAGAGGCAGCCAGCCGGGCAAAAACGTCAGGGCGAGCAAAATCGGAATAACCAGCAGCAGCAGCAGCAGCAGCAACAGGTTCAGCAGCAGAGGCAACAGCAGCAGCTGTATCAACGCCATAGGCGCCAGCCGCAGCAGCAGCAGCAGCATCAGCAGCAACAAGAACCGCAGAAGCAGGGGCAGCAACACCTGCGGCAGCGACAGCCACAACTGCACCAGAAACAGCAATGGCAGCAGCAGCAGCAACACAAGCAGCTGCAGCAGCAACACAAGCAGCAGCAGCAACACAAGCAGCAGCAGCAACAGCACGGCCCAGAGCAGCAGCAGCAAACGCAGCAGCTGCGGGAGCAGGAGCAGCAGGAAGAGGGACAGGAACAGCAGGAAGAGGAGCAGCAGCAGCAGCAGCAGCAGCAGCAGCAACAGCAACAACAGCAGCAGCAGCAGCTTACCTTTGACGATGAGTTTCCTTCTCTCTCTGTTGCTGCGACCCTTCGAGGGGCCCCACACTTCCAGCCAAAGAGCAGCAACAGCAGCAGCAGCAGCAGCAGCGCTGACGTTCTTGTGAGTGAAACAGCTGCCTGCCCTAGTAGCAGCAGCAGCAGCAGCAACAGCAAGTACCGAGGCCGCCCGACTGTTGCTGTGGCGTTGGCCCTGTGCGTCAAGCAGCAGCAGCAGCAGCAGGAGCAGCAGCAGCGGAAGAAACAGAGTCCGCAGCAGCAGCGGCAGCAGCAGCAGCAGCAGCAGCAGCAGCAGCAGCGGCATCGCTGCGTTGCTGCGACTGTGCCAGAGGTGAGTGCTGCTGCTGCTGCTGCTGCAGGTATGTCTCTAAAGGGTTTGCGGTTTAAAGGTAAATCACTTGTTAAAAAGAGAGAGGGAAGAAGCATGCGGAAGCTGCTGCAGCAAGAAAGAGAACAGAGAGAAATCCTGCTGCAGCAGATGCAACAGCAGCAGCTGCTGCATCAACACCTACAGCCGCAGCAGCAGCAGCAGCAGCAGCAGGAACAGCAGCAAAATGCAACAAGCCAACCCCAAAGAGACGAAGAGGGTTGCAACGGCGAGACAGAAGTTTCTGCAGCAGCAACAGCAGCAGCAACAGCAGCAGCAGCAACAGCAGCAGCAGCAACAGCAGCAGCAGCAACAGCAGCAGCAGCAGCAAGCAGCACTCCCGACTTGAATGGAGTTGCTGCTGGCGGTCCCTCGACGGAAGCTGTTTCTGCTGCAGGAGCAGCAACGGCAGCAGAAGCAACGACAACAGCAGACAAAGCAACAGCAGCAGCAGCAGAAGATGAAACAACAGCAGCAGATGATGCTGCTGCTGCAGGACTAAACAGCAGCAGCAGCAACGCTATTAGGGAGCGCCTTCTCGACAATATGGAGCCCCTACGCTGGGCGTTGGCTGTTCGAGCAAAGCAGCTGCATGTACACCCCGAACTAGGCAAGGTATGCAGCAGCAGCAACAGCAACAGCAGCAGCAGCAGAAGCAGATGCGGGCTGCAGCAGCGGCTGCTACGTCCTGTTGCTGCTGTCGCAGCGACAGTTGCTGCTGCTGCAGCACCACTGTGGATGCCGTTGTGCCACTCACTTTGCTGCTGCTGCTGATCTTGCTGCTGTATGACACGGTTGTTGCTGCTGCTGCCGTTGCTGTTGTTGCTGCTGCTGTTCGCTGCTGCTGCAGCAGCTGAGTGTATGCATTTTGTTGGGGTGTATATGCAGATGACGTCACCTGAGATCGATGCTGCAGCATCAACGCTGCTAAAGACACTGCGGGGCTTTCATGTACGTGCTGCTGCTGCTGCTGCTGCTGCTGCTGCTGCTGCTGCCTCTACTACTGCTGCTGCTGCTCGTGCGGCTGCCTCTGCTGCTGCTTCTGCTCTTGCGGCTACCTGCCGTGCTGCTGCTGCTGCTGCTGCTCTTGCGGCTGCCTCTGCTGCTGCTGCTGCTGTTTTGTGTTGCTCCAGCTGCGCCTTCTGGGCGCTTCCGTACACCTGATTTGCTGCTGCTGCAGCTGTTGCTGCTGCTGTTATATGTTCCCTGCTGTGGCTCCCCAGCCTTCTGCTGCTGCAGTGCCTCGTTCTTGCTTGTGCTGCTTGTGCTGCTGCTCTTGCTGCTGCTGCTGCTGCTGCAGCTGCGGCTGCAGCAACGCGCGCCGCTGCGTGCTGCATCTCGCCGTCGTTTTGTCTGTGGAATGAGGGAGACACTTAAATTGCTGCAGCAGCAGGTTAGGGTTTAGGGTTTAGGGTTTAGGGTTTAGGGTTTAGGGTTTGTTGCTGCTGCTCTTAGCGTTACACTCCCGTGCATGTGCTGCTGCTGCTCCTCAGCAGCAAATTGGGTTTGACGTGTGTGCTGCTGCAGATACAGCGGAGGCAGCAGCAGAGGCTGCAGCAGCAGCAAGACAAAATCATTGCTAGAGAAGCTGCTGCAGCAGCGCTCCTGCAGCAGCAGCAAGCCAGGCAGCAGCAGCTGCAGCACGACTCTCCTCCTCCCGCTCGCCAGCGGAAGAAACAGCAGCAGAGTAGCGTTGAGCCTGTCTGCAGCAGCAGCAGTAGCAGAACCAGCAGCAGCAGCGGCAGCAGCAGCGAAGATGAGCTTCTTGATGTTCAGGTGTCTACATATAGAAAACCTCTTTTGCTGCTGGTAGCAGCAAACCTGGAGCCAACAGTAACCCCAGGTGTGCTGCTCCTCCCAACTCGCTGCTGCT
>NW_013550265.1:0-27500 GCF_000499425.1 Eimeria acervulina | reverse complement strand
TGCTGCTGCTGCTGCTGGTGCTGCTTCTGCTGCTGCTGTTTGGGTAGGTTTGCGTGTAGGTGCGCGTTAGTTTTGCTGCAGATATAATTGTTGTTGTTGCTGCTGCTGCTGCTGCTGCAGATATTTGGCTCCATTCGCAGAGCAGCAATGGCCTGCTGTCGTCAAGTGGTGAGGCGCTGCTGCTGCTGTTGCTGCTGCTGCTGCTGCTGTTGCTGCTACTGCTACTGCTGCTGCTGTTGCTCCTGCGAATGGATCTCGTTCATTGCTGCTGCTGCTGTTTTGTCGTTTCGCTGCTACTGTTGCTGCTGCTGCTCTCTCGCGTGCATTGCTGCTGCATTTGCTGCAGTTTGAGCTGCCTTTGCTGCTGCACTTGCAGCCGTGCGGCTGCTGCTTCTGGTGCTGCTCCTTCTTCTTCGTTTCTCGATGCTGCTCCATTTGCTGCAGCTGTGCTGCATGATGTGCTGCTGCTGCTGCTTCGCTTGCTGCTGCTGCTGCTGCTGCTGCAGGACATTCGTCTTAGGGGTGGTGTCTCTCCGCAATTCGGGTTTGGCGCTGCATGCACTCTCAGTAGAAGACCTCATCGGCATCGTCAATGGTCTGCTGCTGCTGCTGCTGCTGCTGCTATCTTTGCTCCTGCTGCTGTTGCTGCTATCTTTGCTGCTGCTGCCGTTCGTTTGCTTGCTGTTTGTTTGCTGGCTGTTGCTGCTGCCAGAGGGGTGTTCGCTGCTGGTAGCTTCCGTCGCTTCTGCTGCTGCTACTGCTGAGAGCTTGTTTGCTGCTTCTGCTGCCTGCCTGCTGCTGCTGCTGCTTTTCGTTTGCTTCCTAGTGCCTCCATATGTTTGGTGCTGCTGCTGCTGCTGCTGCTCTCTGTTCGTTGCACGCACTTATCCCCTTTTCTTGTGCTGCTGCTATTGCTGCTGCTGCTGCTGCTGCAGCGAACACGGATATATCCCTCACCCCGGCGCACAGGTTGGCGCCGCTGCAGCTGCTGCAAGGGAGCAGAGGACGAAGTGAAGCAGCAGCAGCTGCTGCTGCTGCTGCTGCTAATCGCAGCAGAAGCACCGGAGCGAAGGCCAGCAGTTTGTGGCGCAAAGGCGATGATGGAACTGCCCCGTTAGCTGCTGTTGCTGCTGCTGCCGTTGCTGCTGCTGCTGTTGCTGTTGCTGCTGTTGCTGCTGCTGCTGCTGCCGTTGCTGCTCTTGCTGCTGTGTTTGTTGCTGATGCTGTGGCTGGCGTCAGGATGCGTTGAGTTGCTGCATTTGCTTGCGTTGCTGTTGCTGCGCTGGTTCTGTTTGCTGCTGCAGCAGCAGCAGCAGATACCCCGCCTGGTGGGGAGACGGAGACGAGCTGCAAGAGGAGGGGGAGCAGCAGCAGCAGCAACAGCAGCAGCAGCAGTTTGACTGCACTTTGCTGCCTCTATCACTGCATCAAGGGCAGCAACAGCCGCAGCAGCAGACGCTGCAGAACAACAGCCAGCAGCAGCAGCAGCAGCAGCAACAGCAGCAGCAGCAGCAGGATCAGGAGGAGGCGGAGCTAGCACAGCAGATGGAGTCCCTGCAGCAGCAGCAGCGGCACCTGGAGCAGCAGAAAAGAAGACTTGAGCAGCAAATTCGTGAGCAGCAGCAACAACTCGCCGTGGCTTCGCAGCAGCACCAGCCGCAACAACGGGAGCAGCAGCGCCGGCAGCAACCGCAGCAGCAGCAACAGCAGCAGCAGCAGCAGCAGCAGCAACAGCAACAGCGGGCCCCCTTGGAAGATGAAGAGGCCGATGCTCTGGTGCGGCGCCTGTTGCAGCAGCTAAAACAAAAGCAGCTGCAGCAGCAGCATCAGCAGCAGCGACATCCACAGCGGCAGGAGCAGCAGCAGCAGCGGCTGCTGCGGCAGCGGAACCTGCAGCCAGGGACAGCAGCAGCAGCAAAACGAAATGTCTCTGGCTTCTTTGCAGACCGTGAAGCAGCAGAGCAGGTATTTTTATCTTCATTGAGGCCTGATAGCAACTATGCACCTGCTGCTGTTGCTGCTGCTGCTGCTGCTGCTGCTCGATCCACAGCAGCAGCAGCAGCAGGGAACCGGAGACACCTGCGCACTCTCGGCGGCTACATCAGCAGCAACGGGAGACTGCAGCAGCATGTTGGTACTGCTGCTGCTGCTGACAGCAGCAGCAACGTACAGAAGGCCCTCACACGCACACAGGGGCTGCTGCTAAGGCAGCAAATGAAGCAGCAGCTCTTGCTGGAGCAGCAGCTGCTGAGGCAGCAACAGCAAGAACAGCTGCAGCAGCAACAGCTGCAGCAACAGCAGCTGCAGCAGCAGCTCCTTGTGCTGCAACAGCAACTGCAGCAACAGCAGCTGCAACAGCAACAGCAACAGCACCAGCAGCAACACACACGCATCCCTGCTAGTGTGGAGGCTCAGCTGCAGCAGCAGCAGCGGAGGCATCAGCAGCTGCAGCAGCAACAGCAGCAAGCAGAGAAGGTGAAGCAGCACCAGCAGTTTCTACAGCAGCAGTTTGAAGAGGCGCTACTGCAAGAAGGGCCCGGAGATGACAGCAGCAGCAACAGTAGCAGCAGCAGCAGCAGCAGTAGCAGCAGCAGCAGTAGCAGCAGTAGCAGCAGCAGCAGCAGCGCAGTTCCCTCCTTGTTAATGCCTACGGAACGCCCACCCCCACATGCAGACAGCAGCAGCAGCAGCAGCAGCAGCAGCAGCTACTCTGCTGTAGTGCCATATAGCGGTCCGAGGCGGGCGGAGGAGGCGACCGCAGGTGAATCACCGCACCCTGCAGCAGCAGCAGCAGCTGCTGCTGCTGCAGCAGCTGCAGCAGCAGCAGCAGCAGAGTTGGCGAGTTCTCCGATTCGGTCTTCCGTCTTAGCTGTGGATTCTCTTAAAGAAGAGTTCTCTCCGCATGCATCGCCAGCAGCAACATCTCCTGAAGCAACAGCAACAGCAGCAGCAGCAGCAGCAACAGCGGAGGGTGCGGCCGACTCCAGCGACTCCGAAGCAGCAGCATCTTCTTTAGGAATTGGTGTCTCCTCCTCTGTCTCCCCAGACAGGCTGAACTCGTGGCAGCAGCAACAACAACAGCAACAGCAGCAGCAGCAGCAGCAGCAGCAACGTGTGTCTGCTGAAGATTTGATCGAGCAGTTCACCATAGGGAGACCCGTGAAGCATCCACTGCAGCAGCAGCAGCAGCAGCAAGACGCAGCAGCAGCAGCAGCAGCAGCAGCGGGAGAAGAACTGACATCGGCGATGCTTGACGGCATGCTAAAGGGCTATGGTGTATGCGTGAGCAGCAGCAACAGCAACAGCAACAGCAGCAGCAGCAGCAGCAGCAGCAGCAGCTCCTCGCTGGAGCAGCAGCAAACGAATGCTACAGCAGCATCAGAATACACCAGCAGCACCATCGAAGGCTTCGCCTCTATGAACGCATCTCTCGCCTTAGCAGCAGAGCAGCAAGCTCTAGCTGCTGTATCTGCTGCTGCTGTTGCAGCAACAGCATCAGCAGCAGCAGCAACTGCGCCCATCCAGAACGCCGCCTCCCGGAGACATTTTGCTGCTACAGCAGCAGCAGCTGCTGCTGCTTCAGCGTTCGATAGCAGCAGCAGCAACACACCTGATAGCGCCAGTGAGGTTAGCACAGCAGCGTTAATAGCAGGGAGTGAACAAGAAATACACAAGGCCCTCTTGCAGCAGCAGCAGCAGCAGGAGCAGCAGCAAGAACAGCAGCAACAGCAGCGACTACCGCGCGCATGTGCGTTCGATATCCCCCTAGACTGATTACGTGCTGCAGCAGCAGCATATCCTACTGCTGCTGCTGCTGCTGCAGCAATAAGTGGATCTCACGGCAACACCCAGAGGGATATAGTGGAGCCATCAGCAGCGGCATCAGCTGCTGCTGCTGCTGCACCTTTGCTGCCTTTTATGCAGCAGCAGCAGGTTATTTGTTTTAATTTAGGATCAGCATACAGCACTTATTTTCTCAGCAGCGATGGCTGCTGCTGCTGCTGTTGCTGTTGCTGCTGCTGCAGAGGGAGTAGGAGTGTCTGCTGTACGTACATACTACAACAGCAGCAGCGGCTTCAGCAGCTGCAGCAGGGCGAGCAGGAGCAGCAGCAGCAGCTGCTGCTGCTGCACCTAGCAAAGGAATAATAAACAGAGGGAGCTCTATTAGCAATATGCTGTTTAAAATAAGACGGAGGCAGCATTTTGAATTGCACTTAAAAAGTACAAACGAGATGCAGCTGATTCTGCTATATATAATAATAAACAGCAAACTGCGGTGTACAGACACAGCAAAGCAGCAGCAAAAAGGTTTGCTTAGGTGTTAACATGTAGCACTTATTTTAAATAAATGTTTATAATTTCAATTGGTAAATTAAAGCGGTATTTAATTATTAAATTTAGAGAAATAATTTTAATTTATTTTTTATTTTACAGTCAACTGGAGATACACTCGGAAAGGGGGCGGCGAGAAGACAGAGAATGTGCATAAAAATAAATTTAAATGCATAGAATAATATTTAATAATATTTAATTAATTTAAATGAATCAAATCAAATCAAAGACTTCAAGAAAACCAATTAATATAACACAACGAGCTGCCTGTACACCCCAGGCAGTGAACGGCTAAATACATCCTTTAGAAACGCTGCATTCAGAGACAAGTATATATATATATATATATATATATATATATATATATATATATATATATATATATATATATATATATATAACTATATATATATGTATATATATAAATGCACCCTAATATAAGTGCTGCACTCAGAGAGGAGGAAAAAGGTTGAAATAACCCCGACATATATTAAAGAATGATCCATTATACCCATACATATATATATAATATATATGGGTATATATATACCTATGTATATATATACATATATATATATATATACATATATGTATATATATATGTATATATATATGTGAGTGTGTATATTATAGAAGTACATCCTATATGAACACTACACCCAAAGCAAAGAAAGCCGTTATGTATGTATATATATATATATATATATATATATATATATCTTGTGCATATATATGTATACATATATATATATATATATATTGTACATATATATGTGGATAGACATATATGTATATATATATATATATATACATCTATTAAAGTATGTATGCATATATATATATATATCAGCATATATATATGTATTTATCTTTACTATTTCTATACGGGGTTTATCAATAATAATTCTTCTTTAATCTACGGCTGCTGAGGTGTACGCATAGCTTTGAAGTACATTGGAAATATAAAGTAGAAATAATAATTATTTTAAGAAAAGAATTATTATATCTATTTCTTTTTAAAGAACATTGAAATAAAATAAACAAACGTTTCTTACACACTCTTACAGCCCTAGGTAGCTGCTGCAAGCCCTCTTAAACTTAATGCATTACTTTCTCTGTAATGCTGCTTTATTTATTTATTATTTCATTTTATTTATATTCTTTCTTCAGGAAATACCCCTAAAGATTCAATAAGAAAGCTATTTCAATGCGTATGCAGTATTATAACCCAAGCTGCCCAGCGGTCTGTGCAGCAGCAGCAGCAACAGCAGCAGCAGCAGCAGCAGCAGCAGCAGCAGCAGCATGCGAAGTGTCCATTGAGCTGTACGTACACTTCAAAATTATTTGAATATTACACCTTTAAAGTTGTTTGTCAAATTTTAATTCCTTTATGTTGAACTCCGCTAGTCAGGGGTTTCTCTTTGAGCTCCCTCTGCTGCAGCAGCAGCAGCAGCAGCAGCAACGGAGCATCAGCAGCAGCAGCAGCAACGGAGCATCAGCAGCAGCAGCAACAACAGCAACAGCAACAGCAAAAGCGTGTACACGAACGGGATCGGGATCGTTTGGTCCTGCAGCAGCCACAGCAGCAGAAACGGGGTCAGCGAGAACGGCACTCCATAGTCAACGAAAACCTAGCAGCAGCAGCAGCAGCAACAGCAGCAGCAGCAGCAGCAGCAGCAACAGCAGCAGCTGGGGGGAGACTGGTATTGCAATGACCGCAACGCTTCCTTGAGCAGCAGCAGCAGAAGCAGCAGCGGTTGTCTGTTCTTCTCTTTCGGTTGTTTTCAGGTGTAAGTACACCTCAGCCTACAGCTGCCGCTGGTCTCGATGTTGCCAGCAGCTGCAGCAGCAGCAGAAGCTGCAGCAGCTGCTGCAGAAGCTGCTGCAGCAAAGACTGAAGCAGCAGAAGCTGCAGCAGCAGAAGCTGCAGTAGCAAAAAATGCAGCAGCAGAGGCTGCAGCAGCAGAAGCTGAAGCAGCAAGAACTGCAGCAGCAAAAGCTGCAGCAGCAGAAGCTGCAGCAGCAGAAGCTGAAGCAGCAAAAACTGCAGCAGCAGAAGCTGCAGTAGCAGAAGCTGCAGCAGCAAAAGCTGCAGCAGCAGAAGCTGCAGCAGCAGAAACTGCAGCAGCAGAAGCAGCAGCAGCAAAAGCTGCAGCAGCAGAAGCTGCCGCAGCAAAAACTGCAGCGGCAGAAGCAGCAGCAGCAGAAACTGCAGCAGCAGAAGCTGCAGCAGCAGAAGCAGCAGCAGCAAAAACTGCAGCAGCAAAAGCTGCGGCAGCAGAAGCTGCAGCAGCAGAAACTGCAGCAGCAGAAGCTGCGGCAGCAGAAGCTGCAGCAGCAGAAACTGCAGCAGCAAAAACTGCAGCAGCAGAAGCTGCGGCAGCAGCAGCTGCAGCAGCAGAAACTGCAGCAGCAGAAGCTGCTGCAGCAGAAACTTCAGCGGTAGAAACTGCAGCAACAGAAGCTGCAGCAACAGAAGCCGCAGCAGCAGCTGCTGCTGTAACCACAACGGCAACAGCAGAATCTGTACCAGAAGAAAATGCAGCACCAGATCCTGAAGCAACAGCAGAAGCGGCAGCAGTAGAAGCTGCAGCAGCAGCAGCAACAGCAGCAGCAGCAGGAGAGGAGTCGGCTGTTGAGTATTGGCGCTGCAGCAGCATACCCTCTCCGCAGCAGAATCCTATGGGTTACCTTAACATAGAGCGGTTCGTTTGCTGCTGCCTGCAGCAGCTGCAGCAGCAGCAGCAGCAGCAGCGCCGCTCAGGCTGCATCCTCTTAGCTGCTTCCCTCAGGGGAGCAGCAGAAAGAAGCAAGAAGCTGCTGCTGACTTGCAGCTTCAGCGCGCTGCGCTGCTGCTGGCTTGCTGCTGCTGCTGCTGCAACACTAGCAGCAGCAGCAGCAGAAACAGCAGCAATGCAACGGGGAACGAAATTAACACCAAAAGACACCCCCCGTCGCCTGTCAATTGGCTCCTCAACGTGCAGCAGCAGCAGCAACAGCAACAGCAGCAGCAGCAGCAGCAGCAGCAAGCGAAGCAGCATCAAAGGCACCAAAATCAAGGCTGATTCAAAGAGCCCTTGTTCAAGCAGAAAGACCTGCTGCCGAAGAGCAGCAACAGCAACAGCAACAGCTGCTGCTGCACCAGCCGCAGCAGCAGCAGCAGCAGCAGCAGCGGAAGCCAAAGGCGCTCCCCACCTGGGCTTCGTAAAGAGGTGAGCGCTTCAACATTATCTAGCAATAGAAGACAGGATACGCCTTGTTGTTCTGCTCTTGCTGCTGCTACTGTTGCTTCTGCTGCTGCCTCTGCTGCTTCTTCTGTTGCTTCTGCTGCTAGTTTTGCTTTCAGGTCTTGCGGCGTCTGGTGCTGTTGCTGCTGCTGATTTCTTCTGGTTGCTTCGGTGTTCGCTGCAGGCTGAGGGAAGAAGCTGCTGCAATTTTGTCTTTAGATTACTTAGCAGAGCCGCAGCAAAGCGGATCTTGAAACAAAATATGCCCTGCTGCTGCTGCTGCCGCTGCTGCTGCTGTTGCTGTTGCCTGGGTTCCGCCTAGGGCCCAGAAGCTGCTGCAGCGCTAAAAAACAATTCGCTGCTGCTGTTGCTGCTGCCTCTAGAGAACTAGTAGTAGTTGCCGCAGCTGTAGGGAGATGCTGTGCTGCTGCAGCAAAATCGTTTTACTGCTGCTGCATCCGCATGAGCAGCAACAGCAGCAATAAGAGCAGCAGCAAAAGCAGCAGAGGCAGCAATAGCAGCAGCAGCACCACCACCAATAGCAGCATTAACAACAGTACCAATAGCAGCAGCAACAGCACCAATCACAGGAGCAGCAAAAGCAGCAGCAAGAAGAGCAGCAGCTCTGATGCTGATGCTCACGCACTGACAGAGCGCCCCTTGCAGCAAACAGGTGAAGGGCTGTTTGCTGCTAAAATATACGGCGCTTCGTGCTGCTGCTTCTGTTGCTGCTGCAACAGAGGCTGCTCCTGTTGTTGCTGCTGCCCGTGCTGCTGCAGCAGCTGATGCTGCAGCGATCGTTCTATATCGCCGCAAGACAACACATGCAGATGGAGGCATTTTTAAAACTCTTCTTTTGCAGCTGCTGCATCTTCTGTTGCTGCTGTTGCTGCTGCTGCTGTTGGTCTCCGTACTGTCAGTATCTACAACGAAGAGAGGGCTGCTGCTGCACTTGCTGCTTCAACTAAGGCGGCACTATGCTGCGCGGTACTTTCTGCTGCTTCTGCTGCTGCTGCATCTGCTGCTGCTGCTACGCTTTGCTGCTGCCTAAAGGAAATGATGCACGCGGCGTCTGCTCTGAATCAGCTTCATCAGCTGTTGCTGCTGCTGCTGTTGCGGCACTAGCAGCAGCTCCTGCTGCTGTGCTCGCGGGACCGATTAAACCCTAAGCCCTCAAAGAGCAGCACGAAACCCTAAACCCTTGGCAGCACTAAACCCTAAACCCTAGATAGCAAGCCCTAAACCTTAGACAGCAACCCCTAAACCCTAGATAGCAAACCCTAAACCCTAAACCCTCAAAGCGAAACAACAGTCAAAGCAGAGAGGTGGCCAAAGCACTAACGAAGCAAAGTGCAGCAAAATGTGTGCGGCAGCAGCGACAGCAGCAGCCGCACGCATAGCTGTCACGCTCCCTAACCAGCAATGCTGCTGCTGCTGCTAATGCTGCTGCTGCTGTTCGCCTCGCTATCGCTGCAGCTCTTCTTTTCTCCGCTGCTGAGGGGCTCCTCGCGCTGCTGCACGCCTTGAGAAGCAGCGAGGCAGCAAATCTGCTGCTGCAGCTGCTGCTCCCGCTTCTGTATTGCAAGAACCTGAGCGGTAACTGCTGCTGTCAGTCGTACCAGTGAAGAAATATCTGCAGCAGCAGCAGCAGCAGCAGCAGCAGCAAAGGGGCAATTAGCAGCGGCAGGATATTCTTCGCAAACTGTGGCCATGTATGCCCAGAGCAGCAGCAGCTACAGATACAGCAGCAGCAAGGCATGCAGCCGCAGCAGCAACAAAGCAGCAACAACAGCATCAGCAACAACAGAGCAGTAGCAGCAACACCATGACAGCAGCAGAAAGGGCAGTATGCGGAAGGCCTTGCCTGGTTGCTGAGAAGCGTTTGCTGCTGCTTCTTGCTGCAGCAGAAGCGGGGCGATTGGCGTCAGCAGCTGGGGCGGCAGCCACTGCAGCAGCAACGAATGCTGCGGTAGAGACAACGCCAGCTGCTGCCGCCGGAAGGCAGCAGCAGCAGCAGAAAGCAGAGCAGCAACAGTGGAGCACCGGCGCTTCAACTCCTCCTGCAGCAGCAGCAGCAGCACCAGCAACAGGGACAGCAATTGTTGTTGCAACAATACTCCAGCAGCAGCAGCAGCAGCAGCAGCAGCAGCGATACAAAACAGCCAGACCAGCAGCAAGATTTAAGTGGCAGCAGCAACACATAAGACGACTTGCCGATTGTTTTTCGAGTTTCTCCAGCTTTTGCTGCTGTTGCTGCTGCTGTTGCTGCATGCGCTCTGCTTCGTCTGCCTGCAGCAGCAGCTGCTGCTGCAGCGAAGCAGCTCTGCGCTGCAGCAGCCGGGGGATAGTTTGCTGCAGCAGAACCAATTGCTGCCTCTCCTCCTTGAGCAACGTCGACTCTGCTGTGTCTATCCACTTCACAGCGGCAACAGCAACCTCTGCTGCTGCTGCTGCTGCTGCTCGACGCGCCCGTCGGTTGTTGCTGCTGCTTGACGCTGTTGCTGCTGCTGCCGCTGCTGCTGCTTTCGCCGCTGCTACACGTTGCTGCCGAACCTCCATCAGCCCCTTCTTCTGCTCCTCGTACGCTGCGTTGACAGCAGCAGCAGCCTGCATGCACAACTGCGGTTGCTGTTGCTGCTGCTGCTGTTGCTGCTGTCCATTGCTGCTGCTGCTGCTGCTGTTAATAGACAATGAGGGGTCAGCTGCAACAGCAGCATCTAAATCCAGCACGAACAGTACAGGATCATTGTGTGCTCTTTTTGCCGCTGCTGCGGCTGTTACTGCAGGTGTTGTTATTGTTGCTGTTGCTGGTGTTGCTGCTGCTGCTGCTATTGCTGCTGCTGCAGAAGTAACACCAACCAACAGCCGCGGCACAGAGAAATTACCGAAGAGTTGAGGCAAAAATCTTGAGGTGTCTCCGAGGGGGAGAGGCGCCAATGTAATGCAGACCCTGTTTCCTTTCTGCTGCTGCTGCTGCTGCTGTTGCTGTTGTTGCTGCTGCTGTTGCTGCTGCTGCACAGAGGAGACGAGACCACGTATATCCACGCAGAAGGCACCTGTGCTGCAGCAGATGAGGGCGCAGGAGTAGAAGCAGCAGCAGCTGCTGCTGCTGCTGCTGCCAGGGGGAGCAGGGAAAGAGCGCAGCTCCAACGATTTGCTGCTGCTAACGAGCAGCCGTTCTGTAACAGCAAGAGAAACGAAAGATACGCACTGCAGCAGCAGCTGCTGCTGCTGCTGCAGCTGCTGCTGAAGCGAGACTCGCCTCTGCAGGCGTGGCTGCACGGTGTCTGCGGTCGCGAGGCATTCCGCATGCAAGATGCTGCTGCTGCTGCTGCTGCTGCCGCTGTTGATGCAGCGCAGCAGCAGCAGTAGCGGTGAAGTACTTATCAGGACCTCTGCCTGCTGCTGTATATCCGGTGCAGCAGCCCGTGGTGGAGGCGGCAGCAAAAACCGCTGCGGCTCTGGCTGTAGATTGCTGCTGCTGCTACTATTGCTGCTGTTGTTGTTGCTGCTACTGTTGTTGCTGCTGCTGTTGTTGCTGCTGCTGCTACTGCTGCTGTTTCTAGCCCACTCGCTCAGCCACAAGGAAACCTCGTGCTGCTGTGGTGCATCTGTGCAGCAGCCATCCCCCTGCTTAGCAGCAGCTGCGCTGCTGCTGCTGCTGCTGCTGTTGCTGCTGCTGCTGTTGCTGCTGCTGTTGCTGCTGTTGCTGCTGCTGGTGCTTCCCTGCGTCGGATGCAGCAGCTCCTGCCGCAGCGCAGCGTCATGCAGCTGCAACGCGAGGGCAGGCGGCAGCTGCGCTCGAGCTGGGAGGAAGGGAGAGAGACAGAGACAGCTGTTGTTGCTGCTGCTGCTGCTGCTGGGTGGGTATGAGACAAAGAGAGCGACAGCAGACCAGAGATGTATTCTTTCTGCTGCTGCTCCAAAGTGAAAAGAAGAAGCCAAAGAAGACAGGCCAGCAGCAGAGGCAGCAGCAGCAGCAGCAGCACCGTTTGCTGCTGCTGGTAGCAAAATTTCCTGCTCGGGCATCTCCGTGCTGCAGCAAATGTCAAAGAGCCGCAGCACTGCATGCCGGTTGGTTTCATTTGCTGCTGCTATTGCTGTTGCTGCTGCTGCTTCTCTTGAGATCGTCTCATGGGTAAGAACTACAACAGCCCAATCAGAGAAAGGGTGAAAAGAAACTTGAACGAATGCACGCTGCTGCGGCTGCTTCTGTTGTTGCTGCTGCTGCTGCTGCTGCTGCTGTTGCTGCTGCTGCAGTTCCATGCTGGTGTTCACAAGAAGGAGTTTTCCGTTGGTCCTGCAGCAATTGCTGCTGCGGCTGGGTTCTGCGGGAAGCGGCAGCCCCAGCTGCTTCTGCTGCTTTTGCTGCTGCTGCACCTGCTGCTGTTGCTGCAGTGAAGGCACCGCAGCAACACAGCAGGCGTTAGAGCAGCAAAGCGCCAATGCCTTGCCGTTGCTGCTGCAGCAGATGTAGTTAAACTTCCCTTCTGCTTCTACGTCGTATCCAGGTACGTACACCTCAAAGAGGCCTACCTCCTGCAGATCCTGCTGCTGCTGCCGCTGCTGCTGCTGCCGCTGTTGCTGAAGCAGGTAGCAGCCAATGAGCACCGTAGAGCTGCTGTGCCCCCTCGTGCTGCTGCTCCTTTGCTGCAGCAGCTCGAACATATGCAACTCTGGATCTTCTTCTGCTGTTTCTGACCCGGCAACGCAGCAGCACGCCACCTCGTCTTGCTGCTGCGCGTCTTGCTGCTGCAGCTCCTGCTGCTGCAGCATCTGCTGCTGCCGCTGCCGATGCTTTGGAAAGGCATACCTGCCCCTGAAACTAGCAGCAGGCTTCTTAGGAGAGCCAACGCTAGAAAGAAGCTGGCTGGGTTGTCCCTGCTGCTGCTTTTCCTTCTGTTTCTGCTGCTGCTGCTGCTGCTGCTGCTGCTGCTGTTGCTTTTGCTGCTGTTGCTGTTGCTGCTGTTGCTGCTGCGGTTGGGGTGAGAACTGAAAAGGTGATCCAAATATCATACTTGCTTTCTTGTCATTACTGCTGCTATTGCTGCTGCTGCTGCTGCTAGCAGCAGCAGCAGCAGCAGCAGTAACGGCGGGCTGAAGGCCAAATATCCCTGTCATCGTCCCTCTGCCTCACGGGGGTCTGCTGCTGCTGCTGCTGATGCAGTTGTTGTTGCTGCTGCTGATGATGCAGTTGTTGCTGCTGCTGCTATTGCTGCCGTCCCTAATGTTGTTCTTGTTGCTGCTGCTGCTGCAAAGTAAATATCCAGCAGCAGACAACAATTATTGAGGGGCCTCTCCCGTGGGGCTCGAACTTGTCGTCCGCTATGCTGCTGCTGCTGTTGCTGTTGCTGCTGCTGCTCCTGCTCCTGATTGATGTTGCAGCCTCTGTTGCTGCTGATAGATGATGCAGCTCCTGTTGTTGTTGTTGCTGCTGCTGCTGCTGCTGCTGCTGCTGCCCCGGCAGGAAGCCAATACATGCAGAGGCGCCGGGGCGCGCCCTCCAAAGGAGTCTCTCAGTTGAGGTGTATGTACACCGAGTTTGATACTAAAAGCAGCCTTCACGTTGAAGTCCACAGCAACAGCACTAGCAGCAGCAGCTGCTGCTGCAGCAACTGCAGGGACTCTCCTGGTTCTGCTGCGGCCCTCCTCCCGCCTTTGTTGCTGTTGCGGTTGCTGCAGCTTCAGCAGCAAAACGTTTCGCTCTCTGTGGTTTGTCTCTATAAAGAAACAGCAGCAACAAAAATTAACTCCTGCGTCTCTTAGAACACCAACTGCCAGGACAGGCCGCAGGCAAGGGGGGCCCCAGGGGGCCCCCATCGGCGGGCTGCTGCTGCTACTGCTGTTGTTGCTGTTGCTGCTGCTGCTGCTGTTGTTTGGGTGTCTTTCTCCTGGCCTTTTAGGTGTATGTACACCACAAACAATATGGATAGCAGCTGCAACGGAAGCCGCAGGAATCTGCTGGGAAAGTTGCTGCTGGGCCCGTAACAGCAGGCGTGAACAGCAGCAACTCGACGCAGCAGCAGAAGCAGCAGCACGACCAACAACAGCAGCAGAATAGCTAGTGCCTCCTTGCTGCTGCAGAGGCGCAACAGCAAGCAGCAGCAGCAGCAGCTGGAGTTTCTTCACGGGCCTTTGTTTCACGCTGCGGACAGGTCTGCTGCGGCAAGACTCAACGGCTGTTGCTCCTACTCCGCAGCAGCAGCAGCAACAGCAGCAGCAACAGCTCCAGGCCTAGAGTGCCGCCTCTACGCCACAGCAGCCTCTGTTGCTGAAGGGTGCTAAGAACTGGCAGTAGAGAAGCCCAACAGAGTCGTCTTGTATCCCTGCTGCTGCAGCAGCAGCAACAACAATAGCAACACCGACAGCAGCAGCAGCAATGATTATGGCAAGGCCAAGCTGCTGATTTCGATGTGTCCTTTATCCTTGCTGCTGCTCCCCTTCGTGGAGGTCATACGAAAACAACAGTTTGGGGGAGTGCTGTTCATTTAACAGCAGAGGTGCAGCAAGTAGAGACAACTAAAGTTAAGAAGTATCGAAAATAATAAATAACAAGGAGGTTCCAACATCCCGTATGTCCACCGCAAAAATATACAGAAAAAGAAAGTGCAGTCTGCACGCACTGATTTCAATGAGTTGAACTTCAATACACCTTCTGTTTCTCTATTATTACCATATGCCCCGCTGTCTCCAGACGATAGATGGTGATGCGCTGTGAGTTGAGGATAAAGCCTTTTTTGCAGTTTAGAAGGCACTTTTGCTGCTGCTCAACAGCATCTCTCTATGCAGAGACCCGTTTCTCAGACTACTCGGCATTCCTAAAATGCTTCCTTTTATTTACTTTATTTTTAGGAGTAGAAGACCGCATGCACTGGAACGGCATCTTCCTCACTTATAATCACCACAAGCTCAAGGAACGAAGTGGCGCAATCGTTTGCTTTCTCTGGGCCTCTCATCACTGTAGAATGCCCAGCATAGTGCTGTAGCTACTGCTCCTGTAGCAGCTGCTGCTGCCGTTGCCGCTGCTATGGTTGCTGCTGCTGGTGATCCCCAGCATATGTTTCCGAGGTCTCTCCTGCTGTGCCCTCGGTTGCTGCTGCTTTGGAGACCAGTTAGTGCAAACAGGAGCAGACAACACTGGCGAAGTAAGGGGGGAAGTGGTACACCAGCAATCCCCAAAAGGCGGTTGGTGGCGCCCAGCAGCAAAATACGGAACAAATTAATGGGCTTCAGGCACCGCCGCTGAAGTAGCGGTAGGTCGGCATGAAGAAAAGAGTATCGAAACAGAGTTGAGATCGGAGAGCGGGAGTGTATATATATATATATATATATATATATGTCAGCAAACAACAAGTAGTTTTATATGGCCCAGGTTCCACCGCTGTGTGCACGCCCACAGCTGCCGGAGCCAACTCCTAGCTGACGAGTTTCCGAAGATACTCCCGAAGAATCGCTCCGCATAAGCGTTCCTCAGAAAGCCACTCGGGGATTCTTCGATGTCCTGGCCATTCAACGCACTATTCCCCTTTACTATGGCATCTGTTGGTTGCTACCCGCGCAGCTTATCTCAGTCTCCTCCAGTTATGCCTTCTCGCAACGATGTTACTGTTGATTTGTCGGCGGAGTTCGAGGATATTTCGGTGATTCCCTGAACCGTTTTAGAAAGCCAACGTTAATGATAGGATGCGATCTCAACGTTTGGCGGAGGAAGACGATGTACGACAACGCCCTAGCCCGAGAATAAAACCCAAGTGCCTTACCCAACTTATTGCGAACTTCTTCGGTTGCTCGCCCTCCTGCCCTCTACGGAGAGTGTGCGAATTCACTAAATCCAGCTGCATTGCTTCACAATGACGGCTAAGCGTCGAACATCTGAATTGTCGTGCACGTGTATTACTACAGGCCACCCCCATATTAGATGTATATATAAATATGGGTATGTATAGAATGAAGTACTATCCTCGAGTTTTCTTCGCATGTGCACATTGCCTATATAAGATGAAATGGTATATGCGCTATAGTGGATTCATGCCTAGATCGTGTTTTGAAAAGAAAACAGCTACAAAGAGCTATTTATATTGTTCCTTTTTGCCTCTGTCTGCAGGGAATGTGCAGAGGGCGATGGCGGGCAATGGGTGAGAGAGATCACTGACCTCCCCGCTTTGCTGGACGTCTTGGGTTTTATTTGAATGAGGGGAGGGGAGGGGCGTACTTTAATTGAATTCATTCAACTCGCAGTTGCCTCTATCCTCGGTTTGCAACGACTACTAGAAAAATACATAAATCATATGTATGTACATATATTATAGCCACGCTGACAAACTCCGCCCCAAAACAACTTCAGCAGAAACAAAAATTCATTTTGTTGGAGTATGCACTGCGTTCTTTCCGAAGAAGAAACTGCAATACATGCGACCAACGCAAGTACAACTTCCCCCAAATGGCAGCAGCGGATCTGTTCTACGCAGCTGCTTAGGTGTGGCTGTTTTGCATTGTACATCTGCATTCATTGTTTTGCTTCATGGTTTGCTAGCCAGCCGTCTGTAGGTGTATTGTCCTTATTTTCTAGTTTTTTATCGATCGCGATGACGGCAGCATAGCAGAGCAGCAAAACTTGCAAAACATTTTTAGCTCAGTTCGGATCATCCGCCAGTCCTAAAGTGCCTGCAGCTGTCATAATGCGTTCAACAGAGCCATGCAATTCATCTCTTGTGGAGTCGCGAGACAGTGTATTGGGCACGAGAGTTGTGGCTTTTCGGGCTTTTCTGCCAGGGCTTGTAGTAGAGGCGCAACTGCCTTCGTATTCTTCTTCAGTCTCCTCAGCACAGGGGGTCTCACCCGCAACAACGCACGGGCTGCATAAGAGAGGACGCGTTCTGTTGACAACACGAGGGGTTTCGGGGCAAGAAGGGGTTGCTGGAGCTGCTGCGGCAGGAGTTGTAGGTGGTGCTGCTGTTTGGCAAATTTCCTCTTGTGTTGGTTCGGTCTCAGGAGTTGGAAGAGTTGCTGCTTCTTCCTCGGCTGCCTGCACACCCGACTCTTCTTCTACAGAGGGGTTGCTGAGTCTTGGAACTCTGAGTTTGTCATGGTGTCTGTAGGCAGGAGCCGTAACCTCGTGAGGATGCAGGAATCTGTGCAGCATGCAAATACGCATACAACAGAAGCAAATGCAGATAACTAACTTGTTTAAAAAAGCAGGCTCTACGAAGACCAAAGAGACAAAAGAGGGAACAACAGATCGTTTGAAACCCGCACCTGCAGTTATCTCCATTAAGGCACTTTCCACGTTTGGCGAATCTACAAAGAGTAGTTTTGTATTCAGGAGGTTGAGGCTGAAGTTCGTCTTGAGAATGAGCATAAGGACAACGGGCGTCATTACACTCGAGGCCAAAGAAGACAAAACGGCACCATTTGGTGCAGCGGAGATCTGGTGTAGGCCGCAGTTCTTCCTATGAACAAAGCAAGTTTTGAATGATTTGCACCATATAGGGGGCTGCTCTGCGTACATACTTCTCTGTCTTGTTAGCTGACAATTGCAAAGTAGTGTAGAAACAGCAGATTGTGTTGTCGAACGCAGGAATTGTTTGCTTGCTTACAACGGAATGAGCGAAGGTGCAGTCTCTCTTTCTACAGTACCCCTTGGAGAGGTAGCGGCTGCACATCTTAGTGTTAATAAGCCGGTTTACAGGCGCCTTAGGGGGGGCTCTGTAAATTTGCTGGGGCAGATACTGGGGAGCAGGGCAGTAGATAGGCGGGTAGTCCACCAGGCGGGGTATGAACACCGGAAGTCTGCGATCTTGCTGATTTGCAATCGCCGCAATCATCGGGTAATCCATCTTCCTGAAATTTCAAGCAAAGAAGAAGTCAGTCAGCACGGACAAAGCCATGGGCAAGGAAAAGAAGGACCTAGAAACTCGCTCGACTAGTCGCTCTGGCTATTGGGGTGAGAGCGGAACAAATATATCAAAAGAAAAAATATAAAGTATTATTTAATTGATCATTGATATGACATATATGTGTTATGCTTACGCTGGTGGTCGTTTCAAGAAGTACAACGACAACAGACGTCTGCTGGGTTGTTTGGCTTGCGGCGGGTTGTGCGATTGAAATCAAAATGCTCAATTCAACAATAATAATCAAATAAATAAAAGTGATGCATTAAGTACATTGCAAAAAGGCAGGCGCCGCTAGCACTTCAGTGGCAGGGAGCCTCAACTCGGGCTGGTGGCGAAGGTGGGCAGCCAAGCCATTCCTTCCATTGGTCCTGTGAAGACACTTTCAGCTTCGTTATTCAAGGAGGAAGGAGGGAATGAAATTTACGTTTATTTTGTTTGAATCAACAAATGTTAAATTAGGATATATATTTCATGAATAAATGCTGTTTTCTTTCGAAAAATAAACAAGAAACCCAGGCGGATTGAATGAAGGTCACCACCACCCACCTCTGCTCGTGGCTGACTGCCGGGTCTTGCAACGGCGGCAGCTTCAGATTTATTTTCCCCCCCTTAACGTGTAGTTAAAATTAAGTTGAAAGAATTCAATAAGTTGAATTTCAGAGAAGAAATATACCAGAAATGTCTGTTTTCTCCAACACGAGGCAGTGTGGCTCTCTACTTCGCCATACTGTCGTCCCGTGTAGCGGCTGTCTTCCTTTCGAAACTCCCTCAGAAACTCTGTGCAAACACTGTAGAAATATACAGACTTTTAAATACAATATATTTATGTATCTATATGCCTGTGTGTATGCATAGTAATTCTTTATTTTTCTGCATGGGAGCAAAGCGACCGGCGGTGCTCCCCTATTGCCGATCTAAGAGGGATACTTAATATTCATATTCAGTCTCTTTCAGCAAGAAGAAAAACTCAAAACAAAACCATCATGATGAGAACGTTGAAGAGATGCAGTAGTCTCAGAGACACCGATCCTGCGCTCTCCTGTTGATGGAACAGACCTAAGCATATTGCTGTACATAGAAGAAGTTGCTGCTGTCAAAAGAAGTTGTCGTTATAAGAAGTTGTTATTGCTGAAAGGCGTTGCAACTACTGAAAGCAGTTGTTGCAATTTGAAATTGTTGCTGTAGGAAGAAGCTGCTGCTTCCAAAAGAAGGAAAGAAGTTCTTACTGCAAGAAGAAGTTGTCGTTGTTAGAAGAAGTTGTTGCTGTTCAAAGAGGATGCCATTGATAAAAGTTGTCATTATTAGGAGATGTTGTTTTCTCTTAAGGATGTTGTTCTTCTGCTGCTACCGGAGCAGTCGGTTTCGTTCGTATGCATCAATGGCTTCTTCCGTTGCCAATGCGAGGCTGGGTGTTGTTGAAGCTGGCTCCATTGTTAGCATCGGTATGTGTGTGAAGCCGGAAGACGAGATGCCTGCTGCTGCACTCTCCCCCTCTACAGCAGCAACGGTATGCCCACAGCCATAGAGTCGATAGGCGTACGTACAGAGGCCCTCAAGGCCCACGGGGCCCCTAGCGTGGGTTTTCCCTGTTGCAATCCCGACTTCAGCTTGAAACCCAAAACGGTAGCCGTCTGCAAACCTCGTGCTGCAGTTACAAAAGACGTCTGCGCTGCTAACACCCCTCATGAACGTCTCTATGTGGGGAGGAGTGAAAGAGAGAATGAGATCTGTATGGTGGGAGCCGTTTCTGTTAATACACTCCACAGCCTCTTCAACGCTTTCCACAACTCGCACAGACAATATGGGGGCAAGCCACTCCGTCTTGAAATCCTCTTCTGCGGCAGGTTGGGTCGCTTCAGGCGGCAGCAGCTGCGCAGCAGCTGCATGAGCACGAAACTGAACACCTTCTGCTGCTAGAGCCTGGCCTAGAACAGGTAGGAGCTTTGCTGCTGCATCTTTGTGCACAAGCAGCACCTCTAAAGCGTTGCATGCAGCAACATACTGCAACTTGCTGTCTCGTATAACCCCCACTACCTGCTGCATGCGTTGCTGCGTTGAGACGCAGTCTGCATCAGCGTAGGCTGTACAGACACCTTCTGCATGCCCCATAACGGGAATACGGGTATTATTTTGTATAAAAGAAACCAATTCTTTGCTTCCTCTTGGAATGACTAGGTCGATGCTGTCGTGCAGCTGCAGCAACTGCTGCACCTCTTCACGAGACTCCACAAGCTGCACCAATGAACACAACCCCTGCATCTCCTCCTCAGACACCGGAGGCAGACCCAGCTGCTTGAGGCCCCCCATCACTGAACGAACTCCCAGAACAAATGCTTCATGCAAAGCTGCGTTCGTGCGAGCAGCTTCCTTCCCTCCTTTCAGCAGACAAACCTGCACCCAAACAAACGAACAAACAAACAAACAAATATATATATATATATATATATATATAGCGGCTATTCCAAGAAACGCCTTCTTCTAGCTGTCTCTGACTCCGTCTTTCTGTCTGTTTCAGGCGTCTCCTTTCCCCCTTCGCAGCAGACGCACCTGAAGAGAAACAAATAAACAAATAAATAAATAAATAAATAAATAAACACAGAGACATAAACAAACTGAGAGCCACAGTGAATGTTAGAACCAGGCAAAAGAAAGATTGCGTTCGGCTGCACAGGGAGAAAAAACGTGCTTCTGCTGCTGTTGCTGTTGGTGCTGCTGTTGCTGCTATTGCTGTTGTTGCTGCTGTTGCTGCTGCTGCTGTTGTTGCTGCTGTTGCCGCTGCTGCTACTGAGGAGTAGAAGACAGACATTGCCAGACTTGAGACCCAAAGACGCAATCTGAACGAACGCCTCAGGGCGGCCCTCAAAAATAATCAATAAAACGCCGAGAGGAACAGTGACCCGATAAAGGTGGAGGCCTTAACAGGAATAAAACACAAAGAATACAAAAACTGCTGTTGAAGAAATCCGAAAAACACAAAAACAGACACAACAAGCAGCACGTGCACCAATCCCAGCCTCATCCGGCGCCAATGCAGCAGCAGCACCTGTTCCTACAACAGCTGCTGCTCCAGCTACTGCTGCCACTTCAGCTACTGCTACTGCTGCAGCTGCTTTTGTTGCTGCTGCTGCTGTTGCTGCTGCAACGGCTCCTGTTGGAGCAACTGCTGCTGCTGCTGCTATTGCTGCAGGTGGTACCTGGGGCGAGTTCCGTGGCCAGTGTGCATTTTCCGAGTGGATTTGGCGCTGCTCTGAGGGCATCGATGTTGGTGGCGAGGGTCTGCAATTTGCGTGCATCTAAGGCGAGCCTCTTTAGCAGTGCTGGAGGCACACTGCCGCTGCTGCTGGCCTCCTGCAGCAACAAACCAAGCCCCACGGTGTGGCGCATGAGTGCATGCATGCATGCAGATACGCATGCATGTGTGTGTTTGGCTGAAGCTGGGGAACTGCAAGGAGACAGGCACTTCGTAGCGGGAGTGGTGGGTTGTCTACTGCAGCAACCGCAGCAAGACCAGTACATACACCCCATGCCTGATTCTCAATCCCGTCAAATAAACGCAGCAACTGACCTCTAAGTCGGCTCTGTTTGCTTGTAGTATTTTCTCTTCTTGAAGCAGAAGCCCTTCTCTTAATGCAGACAATACTCTGTCTCGTGTAGAAGCAGGCAAACGAGCAGCGATAGCCTTCGCTTCCCTAATCTGTTGCTGCAGCGCCTCTAGGCGGCTGGGGGTGGGCATTGTGGGTTAACTGGGACGCAAAAACAGAAAAGAATTCAAATAACTTGTTTTTAAATCCGTTTTGTTACCTTTTTTCAGGTTTTTTCGCATGTATTCATCACCAACTGTACAGACACCTCGAACGGACTGCGGTGGACCGCTGCGGGCGCCTCACCTCGGCAGACAGCCGAGCAGCTGGAGGCGAAAGAAGAGTTTCTGTGCATTAATCTAATAATATTTTTAATTGTATTAAATTAAAAATAGAATTTAACATATAAACACCCCGGATAGGCCGTCAGAACCTCAACAAATTGCTGTACTCTGCCGCTCCACTCCCTGCCACGCCTGCTGTTCCTGCAGCCAACACGTCGAGAGGTTTGCTGCGGTGTGCATGCAGCTTCGTCTTCTTCTATTGGCATCTGAAAGAAATATTACAAATAGTGCTAAGACATGCTTTGGAAAACGCGAACTCCGTGGAGCATAGACAAAGGGCAGTCCCTGGTGCCTTCTCCCGCCGTTCGCTGCTACTGCGGTTGCCGCTGCTGCTGCACAGCAAAGATAGGCCCACCGACAACAAATAATACTTCCGCTATACGTTCTTCGCTCGTCTCTGTTGTCTCCTTCTCGTACACTTTTGCACTGGAAGACAATGAATTAATGCCTGCCTCCTTCTATGCTAACTTAGACACGATCTAGACTGGAAACAAAAATGTAGGTAGCCCTAGGATTTGAGGTGTATGCGTGAGAGAGTGAAAATAAAATAGAGCCCCTTGGCTGTCTCCCCAGACACCGTAGAGGCGGAAAGAACCCCTGCTACGGCGAGAGCGAATGAAGGTCATGCGCTATCGGGCAACTGAAATGCATGCAGCGAAATAAGCAGGAGTATTCTGCCTGCATTAAATACAAATTCTTAAAAACATCCAACAAGCAAACCCCAGAAGCCCCCTGGGGCTGGTGGCTGCTGCGGAAAAGAGACACCTGAGGCAGACTCTGTCAGGTGTTGCAGCAAACCACCTCCTTGCTGCAATTCCTGCTGCAGCAAAAGCCCCAGTGCATGCATGCATGCACTGGGGCTTTGTCCCTCAACAGCAATCTTGTACCCACGTACTAATAAAGCCTAAATCGTATGCTTTAAACCTAAACTTCAGCACCGCGGCTTGAAACCCGTAAAGGCTACACTCAGCACCCCCAGCAGATACTGCAAAAGCCCAGATGCATGCACACTGTCTGCTGCATCTTGCTGCTGCATTGTCAATCAGGGGAGACACAGCAGCACCCGCAAGTGTCCCCTCAGCCCCTCTGCATCTTGCTGCTGCACTACGCAGCAAAAGAGACCAGCAGCAGCAACCGTCTACTCCGAGGAGTCCCGTTCAAGGGTACACCGCCGCCACGCCTGGCGTAAGAAACACAACTAATAATCCCCCCGTTTCTGTTGCAGCTTCTGCTGCTGCCGCTGCTGCTGCTGTTGCCGCCTCTGCTGCTATTGCTGCTGCAGTCGAGGGCGCAGCTGCTGCAGGAGGTCCTCCATGCATTGCGTACTGCAGGTGGTGCTGCTGCTCTGGTTCTAGCAACAGCCTCTGGGTGTAAGTGCAGCTTCTGTCTCACTTCTGCTGCTGCTGCTGTTGCTGTTGCTGCAGCAGTTGCTGCAATGTTTCAAGGGTTTTCGACAGTTGGTGCTGCTGCTGCTGCGCATGCAGCTCCTGCAGCAGCAGCGGCAGCCCCTCAGCAGCCTGCAGGAAGGCCCTCACGTTGGAGATTGTGCGGAGACACCTGAAATAAAGAGCAGGTGAGCATACACCTGAGAAACAAGAGTGAAGCAAGAACAGTCTTGCTCGTAACTTCTTGTATTGAGAATGTGTTTGTTCCTCGGTGCCGTTGTCTGCTTGGCTGCTTCACTTGCTATCTCTCTCTGTCTCCTCTCTGTCTCTCTTTGTCTCCTTTTCGTTTGTGATCGTTTCATCTCTACCTCCTCTTATTTTTCTGTCTCTGTTTACTTTTCTGTTTCTGTGTTTGTGTCCGTCTGTCTGTCTGTCTTTCCTCCTCCTTCGGTGCATCTGCTCCGCCCCAAACCCTAAACCCCAAACCCTAAACCCTTACCTCCAGCCCCTACACTAAGCGAAACTTACAGAGCTCTAAATCCTAAACCCAAAACCCCAAAGTATGGTCCCTCAACCCTAAACCCTAATCATAAGTACAACAAAGACGCCAGGACGCTGAACCCTAAACCCTAAACCCTAAACCCTCACCTGTGATCTCTCACGCAGTCTGCAGGAAAGTTGTACGTCCGAATTTTCTCGCTGCGGTCTTTGGTGCCCATCTGCGCCCCTGCAGTAGCGTGTAGCTGCTGCTGCTGTTGCTGCTGCTTGCGCTGCTGCAGCAGGTGCCGCAGCAGCACCAGAGCCCTCTTGCGGTTGTCCGCCTGCGAGTGGAGCACAGGCAACGAACTATCCCAACCTCTAGCAGCAGCATCAGCATCAGCAGCAGAAGCACGGAGACGCAAATACCTGAGGCACCCTCTCTCAGCTGCAGCATCTCCAACAGCAAGAACAAGAAGAAGAACAACAACAACCGCAAAAGCAACGCCAGCAGCAGCAAGACCAACATCAGCACAAGCGCAGCAACAGCAACGACGACAACAGCAGGACGAGCAACGGCAGGAGTAGCAGCAGCAGCAGCCCCAATCAACAGCAGCAGCAGCAGCAGCGGACTTGGCTGGAGGTTTCCTGCATGCAGACTGCCAGCCCCGTGGGGAGATGAGTGACGCGAACAGCCGTTTCGCTTTTGTTGACGCTCTGACCCCCGGGGCCGCTGGCTCGCATATTCTCTATGCGGATGCTGCTTGCACTCAGGTCCACTGCAGCAGAAGCAAAAGCAGCAGCAGCAGCAGCAGCAACAGCAGATGAAGATGCAGCATATGCAACACAAGGTGCTGCAGAAACAGACCCAGTCAAGAAATAAACGCGAAGGAACAACAAGGGAGACGCAACCGGCACGCCAGCAGCAAACAGCAACACCAGCAGCGCAGCAGCAGTAGCACAGCAGCAACATCAGCAGCAACAGCAGCAGCAGCAGCAGCGTTGCTGACCTTCTGCCTCGGAGAGACAGGGCAGCACCGTCACAGCAGCAGTTGATGTCTGCAGTCTCTTCTTCGCATCTGTTGAGGGCACTCGCTGCACGCGATGTACTCCCGCTTCTAAAGGAAGCAACGCACATACGCCCTCACCTGCAGCAGCAGCAGCAGCAGCAGCAGCAACGGGAGGAGCAGCGGGAGCAGTCCATGCACAAGGTGCATGAGGAGGGTGAAGGGCTGTAACTATTATATGCCGCAGCAGCAGGTGCTGCTGCTGCTGTTGCTGCGCTTCTTCTCACTACACGGTCCCCAAAGCAGCAGCAGAAGCAGCAGCTACAGCAGCAATGCCGCAAGCAGCACCAGCAGCAAATACGCGGTGGCAGCATCCGCTCCAGATGCAGCAGCAGCGACGGACGAGCAGCAAAAGAGCATCAGCAACAGAACAGCAGCAGCAGTAGACAGGCATCAGAACAGCAGCAGCAGCAGCACCAGAATACAAACAGCAGAACAGCAGCAAGCAGCAGCACCAGACGAACGCCAGGACAGCATCAACAGCATCAGAGAAGCAGCAACAGCAACAGCAGAACAGTAAAAGCAGCAGCAGAACAAGAGCAGCAGCAGCCGCAGAACATCAACAGCAGCACGAGCTGAACAGCAGCAGCAGCACCAGCAGAACAGCAGCAGCAGCAGCAGAAGCAGCAGCAGAGCGTTACCTGACACGAGTGCCTTTGCTCTCCTCACTCCTCCTCCTTCGCTTTTGTGTCTCTCTACAACTTCAAACGACCATCCCTTCTCCCTGCTGAGCATGAGATACATTTCGAACAACTCTGCAGCAAACAGAGCAGCCTCTTCGCCGCCAACGCCCGCTATCACCTGCAGCAGCAGCAGCAACAACAGAGGCAGAAGCAACAGCAGTAGCAGCAACAGCAGCAGCGGACAGAAGCAAAAGTCGCAGGCGGAGTGGAAGAACACAGGCACACGCGTCAGGTAACGCCCTGCTGCTGCTGCTGCTGCTACTTTGCTGCTGGAAGAAGACAATTATGAATAGGGGACGCAATAGATAGAAGCAGCAGCAACATGAGCAGCAGCAATATCGCCAGCAGAAGCAGCAGCACTAGCAGTGCAGAGTGCTGCAGCAGCACCAACACAAGGAGCAGCATTATGTCTCTGACCTCCAGCATGACTTCTTCTAGACGGTCCTCTATTTGGCTTTGATGCCTCTTGCTGGCTGGTTGCTGCTGCTGCTGCTGGGCTGCTGCTGCAGCAATTGCATCGGCCTGCTGGAGCAGCAACTGAGCTATCTCCGCGGCAGCAGCATCTTCCTCTCGCTGCAGCTCCAACAACTCCGTGTCTACACCCTCCTCACCTCCGCTACTGCCGTTGCTACTGTTGCTGCTGCTGTTGCTGCTAGTCTTGCTGAGGCTCTGCTGCTGCTGCTCCAGCAGCAGCGAACGCAATGCCTTTATGTCTTCTCTCACGGCGGCAAACCGCGACAGGACCGGAAGCACAGAAGGAGAAAGGACGGCTTCGAAATCAATAGCTTGCCCGTGTTGTCCTCTCTGCTGCTTTTGCTGCTGCTGTTGCTGCTGCTGTTGTTGCTGCTGCTGCTGCAGCAGCAGGGCCACACGCTCCAAGACGACCCTCTGGGGCTCCTCTACTGTCAGCTCGTAGCATCCCTCAGCAGCGAATGCTGCTGTGGCGTAGCGGCGGCGGTCTAATCCTGCTCCTGCTGCTGCTGCTGCTGAGTAGCAGCAGCAGCTGTTGAGTCCTGCTGCAGCCGATCCACCTGGCAGCGAGAAACAGAAAGTGGTCGTGAAGAAATTCCAGCTGCTGCTGCTGCTGTTGCTGTAGCCCTGCCTATGCAGCAGCTCGGGGGCACTAGCTTCCCTGCTCCTGGCGTTGATCTTGCTGTTGGCGCTTCTGTGTCGAGCTGCTGCTGCTGCTGCTGCTGCTGGTCGCTGCTGGCTCAACAGGAGCCTTCCCAGCAGATTCCTGAGGCTTCTGGTGCAGCTGCTATTCATATTACTTGTGGTGTACGAACACCTGAAGAGGTAGGCGAAACACACCCAAATAACAGCAACAGCAGCAGCAACGGCAGCAGCAACAGCAACAGCAACAGACCGCCGACGGGGGCCCCCGGGGCCTCCGGGGGCCCCCGCGCCTGCTGCCTTGTCTGGCTGTTATCGTTGAAAGAAGTACAGGAGTTAATTTTTGTTGCTGCTGTCCGCTCCTAATAGAGGCAAAATACAAGACCTTTTGCTGCTGAAACTGCAGCAACAGCAGGGGCAGCAAAGGCGGGAGGTGGGCAGCAGCAACTGCTGCTGCTGCTGCTGCTGTGGGCTTCAATTTGAAGGCTGCTCTTAGCAGCAAACTCTGTGTACACACTACTCAACTAAGAGGCTCCTTTGAAGGGCTCACCGCGGCGCCTCTGCATGCACCGGCAGTGGGCTTCCTGCCTAAGCAGCAGCCGCTGCAGCAGGAGAAGCTGAAACGTCTAGCAGCAGCAGCAGCAGCAGCAGCGGGAACAGCCTAGCGGAGGACGAAGATCAAATCCCAAGGGGGAGGCCCCTCATCATTTGTTGTGTCTGCTGTACATTGTTTACGTGCACCAGCAGCAACAACAAGGACAACACTAAGAACAGCAGCAACAACAGCAGCGGCAACAACTGCAGCAGCAGCAATAACAACACCCTCAGCCCATACCGACCCAGAAGCAGCACCAGCAGCAGCAACTACAGAAGCGGCAGCAACAGTAGCTCGTGTGTCCGTCCCTCTCGCATTCTCCCTGCTCGACCGCAGCTGCCGCCTGCCCTCGCGTTGCAGCTGCATGATGCTGCGCTGAGGCAGGGCCTGCTGCTGCAGCAGCAGGGTAGAAGCTGGAGCAGCAACAGCAGCAGCCCTAGGAAAGTTACTGGGGGTCAGGCTGGGGATGGCTGCTGCGCAGATGCTCCACAGCAGCAGGAGTTATTTTTTGAGGCTGAGCGAGTGGGAGAGAAACAGCAGCAGCTGCTGCTGCTGCCGCTACTGCTGCTGGCTAGCTAAGCATGGAGCAAAACATCAAATGCAGACGCATAATGCAAAAAAGCCTAAGCAGCTGTGACGAATAGACCTGCTGCTACCTTTTGCGGGAAGTTCTATTTTTTTGCAGTTTCTTCTTGGGAAAGAACGCAGTACATACTCCAACAAAATAATTTTCTGTTTCTGCTCAAGTTGTTTCGGGGCAGGCCTTGTCAGTGTAGCTATTATATATATATATATATATA
>NW_013550266.1:0-875 GCF_000499425.1 Eimeria acervulina | reverse complement strand
GCTGCTGCTGCTGCTGCTGCTGCTGCGGCTGCTGCTGCTGCTGCTGCTGCATCTGCTGCTGCTTCTAATTGGAGTAGCTGCAGCTCTTAGGTGAATTCTTGAGAGCTGCAGAGACAAAAAGGAGACAAACAGAGAAAAGACGAAAATATAAACAAATAAACAGAGACAGACAAAGGGAGACAACGAAAACAAATAAATAAATAAATAAATAAATAAATAAATAATAAAAATAAACAAATAAATAAATAAATAAATGATAAAATAGATAAATAAATAAATAAAGACAAAGAGGAGACAGAAATAAACAAACGGTGGACTGAAAAGGAGACAAAAAAACAAACAGCAGATTATAAAAATAAACAAATAAATAAAAAAATAAATAAATAAAGACAGCAGCAGACATACAAACACAAAAAACAAAAGGAGACAGATAAAGATATAAAAGGAGACAGATAAATATATAAAAGGAGACAGACAAATATATAAAAGGAGACAGATAAAGATATAAAAGGAGACAGATAAATATATAAAAGGAGACAGATAATGATATAAAGAGAGACAGATAAAGGGGTAAAGAGAGACAGATAAAGAGATAAAAGGAGACAGAAGGAGACACAGGAAGACAGAGAGGGAGGTGCTCAGCAGCAACAAACAAAGACACGAAAAACAGAGACAGAGAGCAGCAGAGACAGACAAAGAGACAAAGTAAGAGACAAACAAACACACAAAACACAACCACCAAAACCCTAAACCCTAAACCCTAAACCCTAAACCCTAAACAGGCAGAAGCAGCAGCAGCAAGGCAGCTAAACAAAAATGCTGCGACCCACAAAGTAAAGCCCCTGCAGCACCAACAGCAAATCCTCTGTGCGCGC
>NW_013550267.1:6455-7570 GCF_000499425.1 Eimeria acervulina | reverse complement strand
ATAATAATAATAATAATAATTATTATTATTATTATTATTATTATTATTATTATTATTATTATTACATGTACATAGATGTGTACGTATATGTAAATCTATACATGTATAAATATATATGTATACATACATAAATATATATATATATGTATATAAATTTATACAGTGTTGAAAGGTATATTAACATGTGCAGCTACAGGCACAAATCAAGAAGGAAAGGAGACTCCTGTCTCCTGTCTCCTTTTGCGGTGTATGCGCAGGTATGAGACAAACTATGGGGGGCTTCGGCAAGCTGCTGCTGCTATTCAAACATTAAAACCCAAAAGCAGCAGCCAAGGCATCTCTCCTGCTGCAGCAGCAGCAACTGGTGCTGCTGCTGCTGCCAGCCCTCACGCGGATACTGTGAGCCGCAATAACATCATCTCGACGCCTCTGCTGCTGCTGCTGTTGCTGCTACTGCTGCTGCTGCTGCTGCTGCGCCTCTACATTGTGCTGCTGCCTCCTTCTAGCTGCTGGTGCTGCTGCTGCTGTGTCTCTTCAGGAAGGAGCTGAGGACGCCGCTGGGGGACAGAGCGCCAGAGACACATTCTTCAGGGCAGTGTAGGTGTTGGCCGCTGCTGCTGCTGCTGCTGCTGCTGCTGCTGCCGTTGGCGGTGGTGGTGCTGCTACTATTGCTGTTGCTGTTGCCACCGCTGCTGCAGCTGCTGGCTAAGCTGCAGCTGCCGGCCCACTATCCGCAAACGCAGCTGCAGTAGCAGCAGCAGCAGAAGCAACAACAGCAGCGGGAGAGACAACAGGAGCAGCAAGCGCAGCATCAGCAGCAACAGCGAGAGCAGCACCAGTAGCAACAGCAGCAACAACAGCAGCGAAACTCGCATTAACAGCAGCAGCAGCAAGAGCAGCAACAGCACCAGCAGTAGCAGCAGCAGCAGCGAGACCAGCATTAACAGCAGCAGCAGCAGTGCTGCTTTCTGTTTGTTTTCAGGCGTACTGCGCGCAAGTCTACATCAAACCTCAAATTAAGAAAAAGAGGGGGCCCCCCCTTTTTTGCTGGGGGCCCCCGCCGCTAAGTACTCAATAGGGTACCACTGGGGGGCCCCCCAAGTCCATGGGGTTGG
>NW_013550267.1:0-6355 GCF_000499425.1 Eimeria acervulina | reverse complement strand
CGGGGCCCCCCCGCCGCTAAGTACTCAATAGGGTACCACTGGGGGGCCCCCCAAGTCCATGGGGTTGGGGGCCCCCCGCAACACAGATGCCGTGGAGGGGGGCCCCTCAGGTCAAAGTACCCATACAGAGGGGCCCCCAATACCTCATAGGGCAGGTGGAAGTTCCCCAATGGGGGCCCCCTGAGGGGCCCCAATGGGGGCCCCGCAGGGGCCCCCTAAGGGGCCCCCTGAGGTGCCACCTGAGAGGCCTCCTGTGGGGCCCCCTTATGGGCTCCATGTGGGGCCCCCATGAGAGGCTCCCTGTGGGGGGGGCCCCCCCATCAGGGGCTCCTTGTGGCCCCTTCCCTACAGGGGGCCCCGTGAGGGGCCCCCTGTAGGGCGTACCCCTGTGGGGCCCCCCTTGTGGGGTCTACTGAGTGGCAGCCTTACAAATTCCGATGCAGCAACGCCTTTGTGGAGGCCTCATTAGGGGCCCCCCTGAGGGGGCCCCTGAGGGGCCCCCCTAAGGGGGCCCCCATGCAAGAGGCCCCTGGGTGTGAGGGTGTTTGAGGAGACCGAAGCTTTTTTTGTTTGGATGGTGGGATGGAGACAGCAGAAGAAGAGACAAAAATAAAAATAAATATATTTAACAGCCATTAGCGCCGTATTATATATATAAATATGCACACATATATGTATATATATTAAATGTATATTTAATTATACATATATTAAATGTATATTTAATTATATATATTTATATTTAAATATATATGTTTAGATGTTTCTATATGCTTATATGCATACAGACATAATCGATATGCATGAATATATATACACATATAAATACTTATACAAATATAATATATTTATTTATATATATCTGTTAGTGAATTATTGGTGTACGTTAATAATGATATAAAATAATTAAAAGAAGAAATAAATATAAAACTTAAAGGCGAGTTGTGTATAATGTTGGGGTGTATAGGCACCTCAAGGGTTTGCTGCCTTCGAAGAGAAGGGCGATACAATTATTCTTCTCTGTAATTAATTAATTAATTAATTAATCAACTAATTAAATATAATAATATTTAATTAAATATATTAATTATATTCTTTTAAAACAAAAGAGCTTGTAAAAACACGCTGAAAAACAACACCCTGGGGGGCCCCACACCATCGATACCCTTTTGGGGGCCCCTGCAGCAGCAGCAGCAAAAACAGCAGCAGCAGCGACAAGAACAGCAGCAGCAGCAAATGCTTGTATGAACTTATGCAGGCCTTCAGGAGACGGTAAACATTGCGGCTGCAGCAGCAACAGCAGCAGCAAGACGCACAGCCGCAGCAGCAGCAACAGCAGCAGCAGCAACCACCGCAGCAGCAGCAGCAGCAGCGGGAGGCCTTGCTGTGTACGCGATGTCTTCTCTATGCTTTTTGTCTGCTGTCTTTGCATTATTTATTTGCTGTCTCCCCGTACCCTCTCTCTCTTTCTCTAGGGGGCCCCCTTCTGTCTCTCTATCTACTTTACATACACCACCACCAGCACCCTGGGGCCCCCAGCAGCAGCAGCAGCAGCAGCAAGCAGCAGCAGCAGCAGCAGCAGCAAGTCCTTCCCTCAGCAGCATGGCGTCTGCAAGAGGAATACGTTTCCTTCTAAGTGCTGCTGGTGGGGGGCCTCCTATCCCTCGTAGGCTGCTGCAGGGGGCCCCCGGGGGGGCCCCCCTGGGGGCCCCCCTAGGGGGCCCCCAAATGCTTAGGGGGGCCCCCTTGGTTGAAGCGAGGGCTTCATCAACGCTTGCAGCTGCAGCAGAAGCTGCCCCGCTGCGAACAGCAACACCAGCAGCAGCAAGACGAGAAGCAGTAGCAGGAGTAGCAGCAGCAGCAGCAGCAGCAACACCAGCAGCAGCAGAAGCAGCAGCAGCAGCAGCAGCAGCAGCAGCAGCAGCAGGGGAAGCTCCAGTGAAGCGAATTTTCACTCGGACGAAACAAATCGCTACTATTGGCCCCGCTTCCTGGGAAAAACATCAGGTACTAAACCCTAAACCCTAAACCCTAAACCCTAAACCCTAAACCCTTATGGGCCCCTTTACGATCTGCATATCTCCTATTCCTTCACCACTACTGCTGCTTTTGCTGCTGCTTCTACTACTACTACTACTACTACTACTACTACTACTACTACTACTACTACTACTACTACTACAACTGTTATTTCTGCTGCTGCTGCTGCTGCTGCTGCTGGTGCTGCTGCTGCTGCTGCTGCTGCTGCTGCTGGTGTTTGTGTGCAGATTGAGTCATTGTTTTTGAGTGGCGTAGATATATTTCGTCTGAATTTCTCTCACGGTGCGTTTAGTGAGAAGCTGCAGCAATATAAATATATAAGAGAGATAGAGAAAGAATATAAAACCCCCCTAGCTGTGCTAGCAGATCTACCAGGGCCCAAGCTGCGCTTGGGGGCCCTAGAGCCTGAGCATCAGCAGCTGCAGCAAGGGCAGCAGTTTCTTCTTGATGCAGGGGGGGCCCCCGGGGGCCCCCATAGGGCCCCTGTTCAGCAGAAACAAATATTAGGGGCCCTTAGACCCGGTCATAGAGTACTCATTGATGATGGTAAGGTGCGCCTAAGGGTGCTAGAACTGTCTCCTTTGCTGCAGCAGCAGCAGCAACAGCAGCAGCAGCAGCAACAACAGCAGCAGCAGCAGCAGCAGGAAGAAGAAGAGGAGGAGGAAGGGTTTGATGGGGGTTTATTATGGGTACGATGTGTGGTGGAGGTAGGGGGCCCTATCAGCAGCAAAAAGGGTGTATCTCTACCTGACAGCTTTTTATCTCTCTCTTCTTTGACAAAGAGAGACAAACAAATTGCAGCAATGGTGCACAGTTGGGGTGTAGACTGGATTGCTGTCTCCTTTGTTCAATCGGCAGCAGATGTGCATGCTCTTCGCTCTTTCTTAATACAAGAAACAAACAAATATCATTCGGGGGCCCCTAACAACTATATAGGGGGCCCCTCCTCTATGGGGGCCCCCAACAACTATATGGGGGGCCCCTCCTCTATGGGGGCCCCTGATTGGGGGGCCCCTTCTAAAGGGGCCCCCTCATGGATAGGTGTATCCCCAGGAGTGGGGGGCCCCCTTGGGGGGGCCCCCTATATGGGGGCCCCCTATATGGGTACCGGTGGTTGTCGAGTACCTTTAATAATGGCGAAGATAGAGAAGAGAAGAGCTCTGATGAATATCGAAGAGGTAGTAGGGGCTGCAGACGGTGTAATGATAGCTCGAGGGGACTTAGGATTAGAGATAGGCCCTGAAGAGTTAGCTGAAGCTCAAGGGTTTGTTGCTGCTGCAGCACGAAGAAAGAGAAAACCGTTTGTTGTTGCTACTCAAATGCTAGAGACGATGATAGATAGATCGGTACCCTCAAGACCTGAGGCTCTTGATGTTGCTGCAGCAGTGCTGCTAGCAGCAGATGGAGTTATGCTCTCTCAAGAGACAGCAGCAAGTAGTAGGGGGCCCCTAATTGTACAGACCCAGCACTCTATTATTCAGTATACAGAGAGCACAGAGCGCCTCTGGAACTATCAAACCCTAAGGGGGCCCCTCGCTCGTTGCTTTCTTGCTGCAGCAAACAAATTATGCGAGGCACCACCAGAGGGGGCCCCCCTCAGCCTTACGCCTCCTGCTGCTGCTGCTGATGAGCAAATGCAGCAGCAACTGCAGCAGCAAATGGAGCAGCAAATGCAGCAGCAACTGCAGCAGCAAATGGAGCAGCAAATGCAGCAGACAGCAGCACTTGCTGCAGGTGCCGAGGCTTCTTCTCGTCTTGCTAATGCTAAGGCAATTCTACTCTATACAAATAATTTGGGGGCCCCTCTTTATTTAGCTTCTCTTCGTCCCAGGGCCCCCATTATTGCTGCAACTGAAGACCTACACTTAGCAAGGCAGCTTCAACTCTTCTGGGGGGTCTTACCTGTCTATATCAAATCTAAAAAACAGTATTCAGTAAACCCTAACAATCAATACCCATATACACTACAATGTCAATCACAAGGGGCCCCAGAGGGGCCCCCCCACGAGGCCCCCACAGAAGCCCCTCAAGGGGCCCCCCTAGGGGCCCCCCAGGGAGGGGCCCCTCAAAGGGGCCCCCAGGGGGCCCCTCAAGGGGGCCTCCATGAGGGTTTAGAAGACGAGGGAGAGGAAGAGGGTTTAGAAGGATGGATTGAGGCAGCAAAAAGAAAAGCAAGAGAAGAAGGCGTGCTGCAGCAGCCAACAGATGTCTTAGTTGTTATGGGGCCCCTTGAAGAAGGGGGCCCTAACAAAACAGCAGCACGAGAGGCAATCACCATTCGTACTGCAGGATAATAACTCAAACTTCATGCTTTAGGGTTTAGGGTTTAGGGTTTTGGGTCTAGGGTTTAGGGTTTGGGTGTTTAGTGCTTGGGCGTCTAGGGCTTCGTGTTTTGGGTTTAGGGTTTAGGGTTTATTGCTGAGGGTTTAGGGTTTAGGGTTTATCGTTGAGGGTGTAGACGCTTAGGGTTTAGGGTGTAGTGTTTAGTGTGTAGGGTTTAGGGGTGAAGGCTAAGGGCTTAGGGTTTAGGGTTTAGGGTTTAGGGTTTGGTTGGTTTTCTATCATAGCTTCCTCGTCGCTGCTCTGTTACGCGCTAGCAAAGCCTCTCTTCGTCTCCTCTCTATGAGGGTGCAGCTAGCTAGCTACAGCTATCTACAGCTAGCTACATGTATGTACAGCTAGCTATAGCTGGCTATAGCTAGCTAGCGCTCGCCACAGCTAGCTACAGCTAGCTACAGCCAGCTTCGGCTACCCAGGGCTTCCTGCAGCTCTCTACGACCAACCACAGCTAGCTACAGCTAGTTTAAGCTAGCTACAGCTAGCTGCAGCTAGCTACGTGAGGATCCGGAGGTGTAGCTAGCGGTAGCTCGCTGTGGCTAGCTACAGCTGGTCATAGCTAGCCACACCGTCAGGCGTAGCTAGCTGGAGGTGACTCAATATTTTATTTTAATTCTGCTAAATAAACGAAGCAAAAGGAGAAGAGGCTGCTGTTGTGCTTCGGGCTGAGTAGGGGCGTGGGGTTGTGCTGCGGTGCTGCTGCTGCTGCTGCTGCTGCTATTTGCAGCGTGAGAGAAATAAACACATCAAATAATTAATATTTATAATTAATAATAATTTAATTAAATAAAGAGGGAGATAAAGCCGAAGGAAATAAAGCAGAACTGAACAGAGAGCTCAGCAGCGCAAACGGTCTGCTGCTGCTGCTGCTGCTGTTGCTGCTGTTGCTGCTGTTGCTGCTGCTGAGGTTGCAGCTGCTGCGGTGTCTGGGCCTAGACATGCCTTTATATCTCTTTTGTGTTTAATAAAAGTAATTATAATTATAAATTAATTCAAATTTCAATTAATTAGTTAAAATAAATAAATAAATATACCCTGCACACACCCAAGCCAAGGAGGCGCCCCCCTCCCTCGCCGAGGCGGTACACCTGGGCTGTCTGCTCCTCCAAACCCTAAACCCTAATCCCTAAACCCTAATTCCTAAATCCTAAGCCCTAAACCCTAAACCCTAAACCCTATAGTGTACGTGTGTATAAGGGTTATTTAAATTGATTCCAGTTGTGGCTGCTCCTACCTCTCTCCCTTTTCTGCTGTAGATCTGTCGACCCTCAAACCCTAAACCCTAAACCCTAAACCCTAAACCCTAAACCGTCGGAGACAAGATGCGCGCTCTTTATTTAATCATTACCCTCTTCTGTTTCTGCTGGACGAGGGTTGTTAGCGGTCGTTTGCTGCAGCCCTCTGCAGCATTCTTGTCTCGCAGCGGAGTGAGCCTCTAAACCCTAAACCCTAAGCCCTAAGCCCTAAACCCTAAACCCTAATTTCTAGGTAATGTATAATATATATGTGTGTTGGTCTGTCTCTTGTTATTTTTAGGGTTATGGGGGTTTGTCTTCTGCTGCCTCAGCAGCAACTCCAACATCTTTAGCATCCCCTGCAGCAGCAGCAGCAGAACCAGCAGCAGCAGCAGCAGCAGCAGCAGCAGCAGATCAGCGAGGAAAGACGCGGTGTTATGGTTACCCGTTAACCTATGGGGCCTCCTCATCTGCTGCAGACAGCAACAGCGTTGCTCTCGTTACAGGGGCTAGCAGAGGCATCGGCTTGGCCGTAGCGAAGGCCTTAGCTACTGGAGGCGTTAAAACAATTCTTTGCGTCGCTAGAGACCAAGTAAACCCTATTATCCTGCTGCTGCTCGTTTTGCTGCTGCTGCTCATTATGCTGCTGCTGCTGCTCGTTTTGCTGCTGCTGCTCATTATGCTGCTGCTGCTGCTCATTATGCTGCTGCTGCTCATTATGCTGCTGCTGCTCATTATGCTGC
>NW_013550268.1:3189-8413 GCF_000499425.1 Eimeria acervulina | reverse complement strand
GTATGTATGTATGCATGTATGTATGTATGTATGCATGTATGTATGTATGTATGTAAGCATGTATGTATGTACGTGTGTGTGTGTGTGTGTGTGTGTGTGCGTGTGCAGCACTGGGCACACGTACGGGCCTGTAGGGAACAAGCGCATAGTCTATTTTATTGATGATTTAAATATGCCTTTTGTAGACAAGTACGACACGCAGCCTCCTTTGGAGTTACTGCGTCAGTTAATGGATTACGGCAGCATGTTTGATAGAGCGCATCTTGAAGACCGAATGAACGTGGTGGATGTACAGTACATGGGGTGCATGAACCCCACGGCGGGTTCATTCAATATCAGTTCTCGTCTGCAGCGTCATTTCTCCGTTTTAACTTGTTTTGAACCGGAAGCAGAAACCATTGAGCGCATCTACGGCAGCATCTTGCATCATCATTTGCTGGCTTTCGACGCTTCTGTTGCTGAACTTGGGGCAAACGTCGTTCAAGCTGCAATTGAAGTCTTCTCGCAAATCCATGCAGACCCTGCCTTTCTACACTCCGCCAAGAAATTCCACTACAACTTCAATCTCCGTGATCTCTCCAACATCTTTCAAGGTGTGCTGAGGTCTTCAGCTTCCCTCTACAGAGAGACAACAGGAGGAAGGCTTAAACTGGTTCGGCTCTGGCTGCATGAATCCAACCGCGTTCTAAGGGACAGACTCATATGTGAAAGCGATATGACTGCCCTCGATAATATCCTCAAAGCAGTCACAAAGAAACACTTCCAAGACGAAGACCAAGAACTCATCCATGCAACGCCCAACGTAATGTGCTCCTTCTTGGCCGAAGCATCCGGAAACGACGCAGTATGCAGAAATAGTAGTTAAATCAAACACGTAATAGACTTACCACCGAATGAAATCCACGCCAAACAAAGAAGGAATAGATGGCAAACTTTGAATAGGTATGCAAATGGGGAAAAGGATAATAAGTGGAGTGTACAAGCAAGTAAAAAATGAAGATTAGTTGGTCTCACAAGATAAATTTAAAGTATTGCAGTTAATCCGATTCATAAACAAATTGAAAAAATTAAAACTATTTGGATTCATACATAAGTTGGTGCGAAAACGTCAACAGCCTGCTGGAAGAAAACATGTAAAGCAAACGCTCTCTGCGACGCTGTATACGCTAGCTTAGCTGGCAATACAATATGGATTCATAAAACTACATTATTAGTGTAATACAGTAGGCAGTTAGTCAGAAACTTTCAATAAAGTATTTTGGGACTTTTCACAGCTATTCACCATTAACATCGTTGACGGCAAAATGCACATCAAAGTAATGTAAAACTGCACTTACATGCAAACAAACAGCAACCGGGTATGCTTCATAATGTTGAATTGGGGTATTCATTCGTTTCCAATATTAAATAACTGGCGAATGCTGGAGCCAGCCGTGGGTATTACATTATACGCTTGCCCGCAGAGAAGCCGTTCATACAAACTTATCACTTGCATTATTGTATTAACTTTGTTCGTTAAAGCCTTTTTCATATGTTGAAAACTGCATTATTGCACTCTGTGTGTTCATCTACATTTTAATGTGTCATTGTATGAATTAGTGCATGATGTCGATGCTTGTTCAGGTGTACATACCGGCAGCAAGCATGGAATCCTTGCGTTCAGTGTTAGAAGAGAAGCTGGAGGAGTATTGTCAGACTTTTACGCAGATGAATTTGGTTTTGTTTGAAGACGCCGTGCTGCACGTGACTCGAATATGCAGAGTCATTGATTTGCCTGGAGGCAATGCTCTCCTTGTTGGTGTTGGAGGCAGCGGAAAGCAAAGCCTCAGCAGGCTTGCATGCTTTATATCTAAACTCGACACCTTTCAAATTGTTGTCAGCCAGCACTACGACGCTGCAGCGTTCAAACTGGATATGCAGGTGAGGGGCCTTAGAAGCGCTATTTGTTTCTTTTGGATCTCTGTGCCTCCTAGGCTGTCTGTTATTTCTCGTCATTTTTTGTCTCTCTGTCTCCCTTTTTATTCATCTGTCTCGTGTCTCGTTTGTTTATTATCTCGCCTGTCTGACCCTTTTCTCTGTGTCCCTTATCGTGTGTGTCTCTGTGTCTCTTCTCTCGTCTGTCCGCCACTTATTTCGCTGTCTCGTCTCTCATGTGTCTGTCTCTTGCCATGAGTCTTTGTCTCTTCGATTTCTGCTGTCCCCTCTAAATCAGCACTAGTGCCATTGTATTGGTGTCACTTTAGGTGCGCAGAAAAAGGCAGTGACTGTACCGCTTTCGTATATGTTTTCGCTGTCTAAATCTCTCCTTCCGTCTCTGCGTTTGTCTCCTCCTCCGTGTCTGTCTCTTTTTCTGTTTCTGTCTCTGCCCCTATTTGTCTTTCTGGCTCCGCCTCTGTTTCTTTTTCTGCTTTTATTTTTGTCCCTGTCCCTGTCCGTTGCTATTTCTTCTTCTTGCCACAATCTCTGTTTCCGTCCCTGATACCGTCCTTTCTCTGTTTCTATCTGCTTCTATCTGCACTTCTCTCTTTATACCTGTGCGTAAAGAGCCAGTAGGTGTGCCGTGACGTGTATTTTCGGTATGCCTGATCTACGGGAGTTTGTGAAGAGTTCAAAAACGGTTTTCGCATGCATTTAAACTACAAATAGATTAAGGAGGCCAGCTAACATCATTACTTTTATTTCTTATTACTATTAGCCTTGTATCCTCTATGCCGCTACTTCCTTTGTTGCCGCAGGAGCTAATGAACAAAGCCCTCGTAAAGCCAGGGACGCCGCATGCACTGCTGCTGACAGACCAACAAATAGTAGACGAAGAGCTCTTAGTCTACGTAAACGATCTTCTTGCATCAGGCAATATCCCTGATCTATTCACAAGAGATGAATACGAACAAATATTCGCAGCGCTCAGGTAACCTCTACACATGGTCGTGCCGCTAAACGAAAACCCTAAACCCTACACCCTATAAGCTAAATCCAAAAGTAGTGCCACGTCGCAGTCCAAACCCTACACCCCAAGGCATAAACCCTAAACCCTAAACATGGAGAAAACCCATATATGTTATGCACACGGATGCCTCTGTGCTGCACTCTTAACGTTTAGTTTTTCCCCTTTCTTTAGCTCTTCAAACCACAAAAACTGATTCACAAGAGCAATAGCCATTCTACCAGTCTTATCCTAATGTAAACCGTAGGCCGTACAACCAACTAGAAGTTGAGTTGCAATTGTTCTTTCGGCCAAGAACATCCAACTTAACGTCCTGAGTCCAGACCCCAAACCCTACACCCTAACCCTCGGCTCCGGCACTGTAAAAGTAGTGTTATGTTGCGTTTTCCCGTGGGCTTGTTTGCTGCGTTTATTCTCATCATAGAAAGCAACTGCGCCCTGGAGCTGCAGCAAACACGCGAGAAGCCATGATGGAGGTGTTTACAGACAAAGTGCAAACCAATGTCCACCTCATCCTTTGTCATTCTCCTGTTGGTGAACACCTCCGCGTAAGAGCTCGCAAATTCCCCGGCCTTATTTCAGGAACGACAATCGATGAATTCCATCCTTGGTCGAGAGATGCACTCGTGCAAACCGGCACTGCCTTCCTCCAGGGTAAGAGCAGGGTCTGGGGTTTAGGGTATAGGGCCTAGCGTTTTGGGTTTAGAGTTTGAAGAATAGGATTCGAGCTTCACCGCTTTCAGGTCGGAGTTTCGGATGTAGGGTTTAGGGTTTAGGATTTAGGTTTAGAGGTCAGGGTTTAGGATTTAGGGTTTGCGTTTGATGAGGTTGAATGCTTTGGGGTCGGTGTGCAGTCTCTTTTGCTTGACAGGGTTAAACTATAATGCCACTAATAATACGCTTGGCAATATAATATTGTATTACAATTATTATTAATGATGCGTCATCTCTTAGGAGAACTATACGCATACAAGCGTGCGTGGTGCGAGTGCTCCTTTGGGTCGCGGTGCTGTTGTCATTGCTGCTTCTGATGCAGCTGCAGCATTATATGCGTTACGTTCAATAGATGCGGTGTATGTCCAGCCTGGCGTGTAATGCTGTATCAATGCATACTCTGCAGGCAACGCATGCAATGAAAGCAATTCACTCAATGCCTGCAATACGTATGCAGCGCCTGATTCACCCAATGCATTCAATGCATGCAATTCATGCTATTTAAGCAGCGCGTTTAATGCATTTAGTGTATCCATTGTGTGTGTGCACGCATTGCATGCGTGGCATGCGTTGCATGCAATATATGCACTGAATGCACTGCATGCAGCTTGTTTTTTGTGTTTCAGATGTGGAGCTTCCTACTGAAGATTTGCGGGTATTGTTGGCTGAGCACATGGCAAATGTGCACTTGAGTATAGACAGTGCAAACGAACGCTTTTTGCGAGAAGAGAGGCGGCACAACTACACCACTCCGAAATCCTTCTTGGAATTGATTGCCTTCTACAAACAGTTTCTAGAGAGAAAGAGAAAAGAGGCAGACCTTTCAATAGCACGGCTGCAGAAAGGTCTCACTACGCTGAAAGAAACAACAGCAGAAGTAGAAGGGCTCCGTGAAGACTTAAAAGAAAAAATGGCCGTCGCCGATGAGAAGAAAGCAGCAGCGGACGCGCTGGTTGAACAAGTGCTGAAGGCATCTGCCATTGCAGATGAAGAGGCTGTCATTGCAAATACAGAAAAAGACAAAGCTAATCAACTCAGTGAAGAGGCAGCTGCAATCCAGCAAAAGGCAGACGAAGAACTCTCGGAGGCAATGCCTGCTATGGAGAGAGCCAGAGAGGCTGTTAAATGCCTAACCAAGCCTGCTATACAAGTGCATCTCCACAACCTCAATCTAAGCACTGCATTATACAGCATTATACAATATTATGCAAGTGATACAGAGTTCGACACACCATCTGAGGATGAAGTACTGCAATACACAGAAAAGCAAGTTAATACGTGTTTAAAACAAAAGCAGCATGATAACATGTTGATTCTGTTTTGAAACCATAGTAGCAATTATTTGACCTTGACTTCCTCTGAGTCCAAAGAAGAAGATCATCTGGTACACACACACCCAGCGTGAGCTTATGCTCTGTTTATACTTATCTATAGTATATATACGTACATAGATGTACACGTTTAGTCATATATAGCAATATTTTAGTGTGTTGAATATATTATGTACACGTAGGTATGCGTGTGTAAATATATATACTTTATGCATATATATATATATATATATAT